>NC_068394.1:22150797-22450797 GCF_023724105.1 Carassius gibelio | reverse complement strand
AATCAAGTCAACGATATCGCTGTAGATGAAGTGACCCCAACTAAGCAAGCCAGAGGCGACAGCGGCAAGGAACCAAAAATCCATCGGTGACAGAATGGAAAAAAAAACCTTGGGAGAAGCCAGGCTCAGTTGGGGGGCCAGTTCTCCTTTGACCAGACAAAACCAGTAGTTAAATTCCAGGCTGCAGCAAAGTCAGATTGTGCAGAAGAATCATCTGTTTCCTGTGGTCTTGTCCTGGTGGTCCTCTGAGACAAGGTCTTTACAGGGGATCTGTATCTGGGGCTCTAGTTGTCCTGGTCTCCGCTGTCTTTCAGGGCTGTAGAGGTACTTTCTAGGTGCTGATCCACCATCTGGTCTGGATACGTACTGGATCCAGGTGACTGCAGCGACCCTCTGATCTGGATACAGAATGGATCTGGAGGCTACGGTGACCTCAGAATAAGAGATAAACAGACTAATACTAGTGTAGATGCCATTCTTCTACTAATGTAGCAACTACATTGGGTGATGTTGGAAGTGTTCCTGGATTCAGTTTACCTAAGTAATGCATCCTAAAAATCCTTGAACAGATTTGGATATTAGAAGCATATTAGTGTGTTATGTGTAAGCCAGGTTAAAGAGATGGGTCTTTAATCTAGATGTAAACTGCAAGAGTGTGTCTGCCTCTCGAACAATGTTAGGTAGGTTATTCCAGCATTTAGGTGCAAAATAGGAAAAGGATCTGCAACCTCAGTTGATTTTGATATTCTAGGTATCATCAAATTGCCCTGAGTTTTGAGAACGCAGTGGACGTGGAAGAATATAATATAATAAGAGCTCATTCAAATACTGAGGTTTATATGTATTAAGCAAGATTTTAAAATCTATTCTACGTATGATAAGTAGCCAGTGCAGTATTGACAGAACCGGGCTAATATGTTAATATTTCCTAGTTCTAGTAAGAACTCTATATGCTGCATTTTGGACTAACTGGAGTTTGTTTATATTAAGCGTGCAGAACAACCACCTAATAAAGCATTACAATAATCTTACCTTGATTTCATAAACACATGGTTTAATATTTCTGCATTTGACATTGAGTCCATAGGCCATAATTCAGATATATTTTTGAGATGGAAAAATTTAGTTTTACAAATGCTAGAAACATGGCTTTCTAAGGAAAGATTGCTATCAAATAGCATACCTAGGTTCCTAAATAATGACAAAGAATTGACAGAGCAGCTATCAAGTCTTAGACAGCATTCTAGGTTATTACATGAGTTTTTAGGTCCTATAATTAACACCTCTGTTTCATTCAGAATTTAGCAGTAAGAAATTACTAGTCATCCAGTTATTTTATATTGACTATGCATTCCATTAGTTTTACAAATTGGTATGTTTTGCCAGGCTGCAAAGAAATATAGAGCTGAGTATCAGCATAACAGTAAAAGCCCTAGTACTGAGCCTTGAGGTACACCAAACTGTCTCAGTACTATGATAGGGTCTAAATCCTTACTGGAAATTCTCACAGATACCATTTTAACTAAGAAGGAATATAATTGTGAGGATACTACCTTTACTAGTATCTTGGACAGAAAGGGAGATTCAAGATCTGTCTATAATTAAATAGTTCTTTTGGGGTCAAGTTGTGTTTTTTTGATGAGAGGTTTACAGTAATAACAGCCAGTTTGAAGGTTTTGGGGACATATCCTAATGACAATGAGTATATGAGGACACCTCTTTTATGAGCTTAGATTGAATAAGGTCTAACATACATGTTGATTTAGATGATTTAACAAGATTATACAGTTTTTCCTCTACTATAGTAGAGAATGAGTGGAACTGTTCCTCATGGGATCTATAGTGCACTGTAGTCTGATGTGATTTTGTAGCTGACGGCTGCATGGTTACAATTTTATCTCTAATAGTAGCGATCTTAGAAGTAAAGTAGTTCATAAAGTTATTACTGCTGTGATGTTGGGAGTTGTTGATGCTTCGTTTTCCGTTAATTTAACAACAAACTAAAATTAGTTTAACCCAAGCTAATGAATAAAAATGCACATTTGATCAAATGCTACTACACTCACAATTTAAGAGATACATTATTCAGATGCTTGGCGAAAGAGATGCGTTTTTAATCTACATTTAAACAGAGAGAGTGTGTCTGAACCCCGAACATTATGAGGAAGGCTATTCCAGAGTGTGGGAGCCAAATGTGAAAAAGCTCTACCTCCTTTAGTGGACTTTGCTATCCTAGGAACTACCAAAAGTCCAGCGTTTTGTGACCTTAGGGTGCGTGATGGGTTGTTAATAGGTAGCCAGTGCAGAGTCTGTAAAATTGGGGTAATATGTTCATATTTTCTTGACCTGGTAAGGACTCTAGCTGCTGCATTTTGGACTACCTGTAGCTTGTTTATTGACGAAGCAGGACAACCACCTAGAAGTGCATTACAATAGTCCAGTCTAGAGGTCATGAATGCATGAACTAGCTTTTCTGCATCAGAAACAGATAACATGTTTCGTAGCTTGGCAATGTTTTTAAGATGGAAGAATGCAGTTTTTGTAACATTGGAAATATGATTTTCAAAAGACAAATTGCTGTCTAATATGACACCCACATTTCCGACTGTAGAGGAAATAACAGTACATCCGTCTAGTTGCAAATTGTAATCTACAGGATTCTGTGTAGTGCTTTTTGGTCCAATAATTAATATCTCTGTCTTATCCGAATTTAATTGGAGAAAATAATTTGTCATCCAATCTTTTACATTTTTAACACATTCTGTTAGCTTAGATAATTGAGAAGTTTCATGTGGTCTTGTTGAGATATATAGCTGAGTATTATCAGCATAACAGCGGAAGCTAATTCCGTATTTTCTAATAATATTACCAAGGGGCAACATGTATATTGAAAATAGAAGGGGACCTAGGACGGATCCTTGTGGCACTCCATATTTTACTGATGATAAATTAGATGACACCCCATTTAAGTAAACAAAATGGTAGCGATCGGACAGGTAGAATCTAAACCATCTTAGAGCCTGCCCTTGAATACCTGTATAGTTTTGTAATCTATCTATGAGTATGTCATGATCTATGGTGTCGAACGCAGGACTAAGATCAAGTAAGACTAGAAATGAGATGCAGCCTTGATCTGACGCAAGGAGCAGGTCATTTGTAATTTTAACAAGTGCAGTTTCTGTGCTATGGTGGGGCCTGAAACCTGACTGAAATTCTTCATACAGATCATTTTTATGCAGGAAGGTGCTCAATTGAGCAGACACAACTTTTTCTAAAATTTTTGACATAAATAGAAGATTTGAAATAGGCCTATAATTTGCCAGTACACTAGGATCTAGTTTTGGTTTCTTAATAAGAGGCTTGATAACCGCCAGCTTGAATGGTTTTGGGACGTGACCTAAAGATAACGACGAGTTAATGATCTTGAGAAGCGGTTCTTCGGCTACAGGTAACAACTCTTTCAATAATTTAGTGGGTACAGGATCTAATAAACATGTTGTTGGTTTAAATACAGTGATACGTTTATTTAGCTCTTCCTGTCCTATGGTTGTAAAGCACTGCAGTTTATCTTTGGGTGCGATGGATGAAACTGAAGTGTTAGACGCTGCAGAATCTACATTCGCTATTGTATTTCTAATGTTATCTATTTTATCAGTGAAGAAATTCATAAAGTCATTACTATTTAACGTTGGTGGAATATTTGAATCAGATGGCGTCTGGTAATTTGTTAATTTAGCCACTGTGCTAAATAAAAACCTTGGATTGTTTTGGTTATTTTCTATGAGTTTGTGTATATGCTCTGCCCTAGCAGTTTTTAGAGCCTGTCTATAGCTGGACATACTGTTTTTCCATGCAATTCTAAAAACTTCCAAGTTAGTTTTTTTCCATTTGCGTTCAAGACTACAAGTTTCTTTCTTGAGAGAGTGAGTATTACTGTTATATCATGGCACAGTACGTGTTTCTCTAACCTTTTTCAATTTGATGGGGGCAACAGTTTCTAATGTATTAGAGAAAATAGTGCCCATGTTGTAAGTAATTTCGTCTAATCCGTGTGTATTTTTGGGTACAAATAGCAGTTGAGATAGATCAGGCAAGTTATTTGCAAATCTTTCTCTGGTGGCTGGAACAATAGTTCTGCCCAGACGGAAACGCTGAGACATATACAGTAGTTAATATCAGTTATACGCAGCATGCACGATACAAGGAAATGGTCTGTAATATCATCACTTTGAGATACAATATCTATAGCAGTAAGATCGATTCCATGAGATATAATTATATCTAGTGTATGATTAAAACAATGAGTGGGCCCGGTGACATTTTGCTTGATTCCAAAAGAGTTTATTAGGTCAGTAAACGCAAGTCCTAATGTATCATTTGTATTATCAACGTGAATATTAAAATCTCCCATGATTAGCGCCGTATCAACTGTTACCAGAAGGTCTGAGAGGAAATCTGCAAATTCTTTTAGGAATTCTGTATATGGCCCTGGTGGTCTATACAAAGTAGCCAGAGCAAGAGATACATTAGATTTATTTTGCATGTCTGACAGTGTAACATTTAGCAGAAGTATTTCAAAAGAGTTAAACCTGTATCCTGTTTTCTGGGTAACATCGAGAATATCACTCTATATTGTTGCAACACCTCCGCCACGACCAGTCTGACGGGGCTCATGCTTATAGCAGTAGTTTGGTGGAGTAGACTCATTTAGACCAAAATAATCATTTGGTTTTAGCCAGGTTTCAGTCAAGCAGAGTAAATCAAAACTATTATCTGTGATCATTTCATTTACAATAACTGCTTTGGGTGTGAGTGATCTAATATTTATGAGCCCAAACTTGAAAAATAGTTTTTGTTCACTTACTTTTGTCCCTCTGCTGGCCAGTTACTGACACACTCGCATCCATTCATTCACTTACACTGACGACACTACATTTCCCACAAGCCCTGTCCTTGGACTCTGATCACCTGCACAGGTGATCGTCATCAGACTTTGTATTTAAGCTGGACTTCCACCACAGTTCAAACGCAAAGTCTTGATTTGCTGTGTCTGTCATTTCTGAGCATTATTACCCGTGTTTGATTTCCTGTAACCGATTCTGCCTGTTATCTCTACGTACCTCTGCTGCCTGCCTACTGACCCCTTGCTTGTTACTGGATTACTGATTCTCTGTTCTGCCCACGCTGTTGATATTGCTGGTTCCGACCATTGCCTGTACGACTACGAGCCTTTATAATAAAGCCTGCATTATGGATCCTATGTCGAGTTCTGGTTCATTACAGAAGACTTCGCCACAACGAGATCCAGCGGCTTTTGAAGGTCTTCATACCGCCATGGCGGCCCAAGCCAGTCAGATAGCGGCCAATCAGTTCCAGCTGAATCGTCTAACCACGATCACGGAGGAGCTCGTCAAGGCCATTCAGAATCTCCATACTGCTCCCACGGTTCCACCAACGCCGGAGGCATCCGCCATTGCCCACGTGTCAGGAATGCCATCTCAGGCCAATCCGCGCCTTGCTTTCTCGGATAAATACAACGGTGACACCAGCAAGTGTAAGGAATTTCTATTGCAATGCTCTCTGTTTGTGGAACAACAACCCTCACTGTACACTACGGATACTGGGAAAATCTCCTTTGTTTGTTCTCTATTGACTGAGAAGGCACTCGAATGGATTACGGCCGTGTGGGGGTCCGATGGATCCACATTTACCTCCTTTCAAGATTTCCTGCAGCAATTCCGGGACATATTTGATCATCCTAAGGAGGGAAAGGGAGCTGGAGATCGCTTACTGGAGTTGTCACAAGGCAGGATGACGGCGGCGGATTACGCTCTACGATTTCGCACTCTGGCAGCACAAACTAACTGGGTAATCTCATCATCTTCATCGAGCTGACCATATCCATTGACAACCTGCAACGTGCCCGGTGATCCAATTCCCGTCACACTGTGCACCCAGCATTCTTGCCTGCTCAGGAATCTACTGAACCCATGCAGGTTAACACTTACCATCTATCTACGGAGGAGAGAGATCGACGCATTTCCAATAGATTGTGCATGTATTGTGGACTACCCGGCCATCAACGCCATAACTGTCCTACTCGTACGTCAACCTTCTCTCAGCGCTCGGTGAGTACTCCCCTCATTTCCATGTGTGATACCCAGAGTGTAAGCATTCCTGTTGAGTTTTGGATTAATGATAGACAAGTTGTCACCTCTGCCTTACTCGATTCCGGGGCTGCTGTTAACTTTATCTCTGAAGAATTCGCTAAGAGGTATAACGTTCAACTTATTCCATGCTCTACCTCTCTCTCAGTGGAAACAATAGATGGTCGACCACTCTGCTCTGGGTCCATCACTCATCTCACCCACAAGGTTGTTATGGCGGCTGGTTTATTGCACAAGGAGAGGATCCAATTCTACATCCTCCCCATCTCACACACTAGTGATTCTTGGATTACCTTGGCTATGTCTACATAACCCCCAAATCTCATGGAGAGAGGGTCAAGTGGTGAAATGGAGCAATTTCTGTCAACAGAACTGTCTTTCCCTGGTCAAACCTATTCCTGTCTGTTCCGTGTCCCTTACCTCCACTCAAGAATGCATTCCCAATCTGCCAGGGGAATACACAGACCTTCTGGAGGCCTTCAGTAAGAAACAGGCCAACACCTTACCTCCTCACCGCAAGTATGACTGTGCAATCGATCTTCTACCAGGGCATTCTCCTCCAAAGGGTCACATCTTTCCATTGTCTCAACCTGAGTCTGACGCTATGAAGGATTGGATTACATCAAGGAGGAGCTCCAAAAAGGGTTCACCACCATACTCACCATCATAGATCAGGCTCATGTTCACCTGCAACACGCCGTAAGGAGGCAGAAGGAGCAGGCGGACCGCAGAAGGCACCCAGGTCACAATTATCAGCCAGGCCAGTGGGTATGGCTATCCACAAGGGATCTCCATCTCCGGCTCCCATGCCGCAAGTTGAGTCCAAGGTATGTGGGTCCATTCCAAATCACCAGACAAATAACTCCAGTTTAATTCCGCTTGGCACTGCCTAACACATACGGTATCTCTCCTACCTTTCATGTATCCCTACTCAAGCCTGCTGCTGGTCCCAGAGACGAGCCTACAGTATCTGGTCGACTGGGAGGGGTACGGTCCAGAAGAACGCTCGTGGGTGAACTCGGAGGACATCCTAGATCCCAATCTTTTCAATGAGTTTCACCGTCTACATCCTGGTAAACCGGCCCCTCAACCCCGTGGTAGACCCCGACGTTGTGTGCCTCCTCGCGCCAGGAGTCGCTCGCGGGGGGTGGTTGGGCTCTGTCACAGAGACGAACCCCGTGATTCCCTCTGCTGGCCAGCGGAGGGCACCCTCATCTGAATACTGACACACACGCATCCATTCATTCACTTACACTGACGACACTACATTTCCCACAAGCCCCATCCTTGGACTCTGATCACCTGCACAGGTCATCGTCGTCATTGTGTATGTGTATTTAAGCTGGACTTCCACCACAGTTCAAACGCGAAGTCTTGATTTGCTGTGTCTGTCATTTCTGAGCGTTATTACCCCTGTTTGATTTCCTGTTACCGATTCTGCCTGTTATCTCTACGTACCTCTGCTGCCTGCCTACTGACCACTTGCTTGTTACTGGATTACTGATTCTCTGTTCTGCCCACTCTGTTGATATTGCTGGTTCCGACCATTGCCTGTATGACTACGAGCCTTTATAATAAAGCCTGCATTATGGATCTTATGTCGAGTTCTGGTTCATTACAACATTTTTCTGGTTTAATTGCGATAAGATTTTTTTCTAGATCCTACATTATATTTATATTTTGACCTCACTATTCGGGGAACAGACACAGTCTTAATAGTTTTTACAGTGCAAGTACTTTTATCGTTTAAGCAGGTGGAACAAAACTCATCATAATGGTTAATTGAGAATTGACTTACTAGTCACATGGAGCAAAGTGTCCTGGGGATGTTATGCAGGAATCATAGAGATGAATTAACTACCTTTTACTACCTTACTGCAGCCCTTTTTTGGGGGGTGGGGGTATGCAAAGCACCACTTACTACTTTCTATAAGGTATAAGTGTGACACTGTCACACCTATCATACATATTAGGTACATTAATGTTTAATTGTGATCATTAAGTATTGTCATTGTGAATTAAGTTTTTTTTTTTTTTTGGCTATCACTTGTAATATAGGGGCCACAGCTCATAGCTTCTGGTCTCTCAACCAAGGATGTTGAGACCATACTTCAATCCAGAGCTCCCCGAATGAGGAAACTGCACACCTTGAAGTGGAAACTTTTCACATCTTGGTGTGAAGACCACCAGCTGGACCCAGTTAACTGCCCAGTTGTTACAGTCCTGGAGTTCCTGCAGGCCCAATTCTCCATAGGTTTAACCCACTCTACCCTGAAGGTATACGTGGCAGCTATTACGGCCTACCATGCCCCTCTCTATGGCCATTCAGTGGAAAGACACCCCCTAGTTAGACGTTTCCTCCACAGTGCACTGATGCCGAAGCCTCCAGCCAGAGAAGCTTATGTTAAGTGGTGGATCAGGATACTAGCCCATAGCCTTGAGTCCTCTGATCTCCCCTCTCTTCATTGGGGGTCAAGGCTCACTCCTCCAGAAGTTGGCCTTCAGGACTGTGGGCCTGCCTACTGTAGCTACTCCTGGCTCCCTTTTCTCTCGTCTTAGCTGTGCTCTTCCATGCTTGGCAGGGATTTGCAAGTCTGGTGGCATGGGCATTCTCATTCCCAAAGTGTCTTCAGACGTAGATTGAGTTCTTGAATGGGAATGTCTCCAGGTTACATATGTAACCCTAGTTCCCAGGGCCATACTTCCGGCATCCCTGTGAGCAGTTGCTTCATTCCTAGAAGCTGATGCCAGTTCCACCTCACATGCTTTTATAGATTCCTGGTCACTACGTCACCCACCTATGACGTCTCGCCCTTCCATTTGACTGATTACATATATGATTCAGAGCTTGGTCACACTGGGAGAGTTCCCAAAGTGTCTTCAGACGCAGCGTCTCATTCCCTCTGGGAACTAGGTTTACATACATAATCTGGATGCATAATCTGGAATCTGAAATTTCATTATAACTAGTAAAACCATTATAAATTATTTGATGGTTTCTATTGCTTTTTTTTTTTTTTTTTCAAAAGAGGATTGAAATAAATGTTTTATTGTATAAACAAAAAATTATTTAAATCTACATAAAAAGAGCAGAATGCAAAATGTATAAGACTATGATAAACATAAACCTAGAATCTATAAACCTGAAATAAAATTTCCTCTCTCTCTCTCTCTCTCTCTCTCTCTCTCCCTTTCTGTGTGTGTGTGTTTGTTGTTTTAATCAGACTAGTTTAATCACCTTATAGGCTACTTTATTTACTCTATTTTCTAACACAATAGCTCTCAATTTAACCCCTTGTAAAATCACAGCTGTCTCTTAATGAATTAATGGAATATTTATGCCAGACTTTGTGGATTGATAAATAGTAGTGGATGATCTGACCTGGGATTTTACTGTAGTGCTATAGGCTACATGCTGTGCATAGCGAGAGAAGCGGGAAAAGGTAACCTGATGTATCTGTTTTTGTTGTTGTTGTTGTTGTTGTTTTAGCTTCTCACAACTGCCTTTATCTTCAAGACTTTTGATTGCTATCATGAGCCCATCTACTTTGCATCAGTTTGGGATTCTTATAAGCAAAAATAGGTTGCATTAGTGCCCCTTTTGTCTGCCTTCAATGTCACTTAATCTGACATTTTTCTTTGATTATGAACCAGCCAGGCCAACGGCTGTTCTGGACTTCTCCGGAATGTCCAGATGGCCAGTCCGCCCCTGACTGGGGCCCCCAAGTGTTGTGTGCTCATTCCACTGCTGTTCAATCTGCTGACTCACGACTGTGCAGTCATGCACAGGTCAAACCAAATCATAAAATTTGCAGATGACATGGCTGTTATAGGTCTCATCGGCAAAAGAGATGAGACAGCATACAGAGAGGAGGTGCACCAACTACTACTGAGACTATTGAGAGCATCCTGAGCAGTAGTATCACTGTCTGGTTTGGTAACTGCACCACTGCAGTTTGCAAGACCCTGCAAATAGTGAGGACATCTGAGAAGATCATCGGAGTGCCTCTTCCCTCTAGCTCAGACATTTACACATCACACACTGTATTCTTAAAGCCATCAGCATTGCAGGTAATCCGACACACCCATTTCATAAACTTTTTTTCCCTCCTGCCATCTGCCAATGACTTGGATCTATTTATATGAAGAAAGAATATATTTGTGTGTGTGTGTGTGTGTGTGTGAATATCATCATCATAAATAAACCAGGCCAATAAATATTGCCAGAGGAATCTTCTGAAATCCACTCATATGTCTGGCTGGCCTTACTGTACATCTGATCAAACAGCGCATTGCTGACACCTTTTTATACAGTCTATGGCTGACACCCAATGGAAGAGGATTTCATTGCAACTGGTGTATATGTACCTTGTGCATCAATCCACTAGTTTTTGTTTGATTTAATTCATGTAATAGAGTCAGTTTGTTGTTGTTGTTGTTCAGGTGCAATAATGTGGTTTGCTTCTGTCTGTAGGAGGTGGTAGCTCATTCGATAGCTGAGTGTCAAATTACCATTTGACAGTCATGCTTGTTAACACTACATGCTGCTCACACATTGGACATACAGGGCAATAAGACTTCAAGAAAACAGGTAAGATATTATTTTATTGCTTATTTTTCTTTTATATGATTAACATTTTGTGAATGGCAAGTGTAACCCCCTCCACAGGTTTGTTCTCTCGACCCTCCCGGAAAGGACCACACAGAGACAAAGGCTGAGCTCATCAATCGCACATTTACTGAGATGTCGAGAATATCTGAGAATATGTGAAATGACACCAAACAGACATTAAGTACAGCTCATCCGGTCACGTAACATTCTCCTCAACAGCTTCATAAAACTGATTTATCAATTCAACAGACAATAGATCAAGTATCTTTGTAATTAAGAGCTATTTTTTTTCTTTTTTTCCAGAACACAGAACACATAGCATCATACAAACATTAATACATCATACCTGAGAATATGTGAAATGACACCAAACAGACATTAAGTACAGCTCATCCGGTCACGTAACTTTCAAAAATAAATATAAGTGTAAAAATAATAAGCATTGAAATTCGCCAGGCCACCATGGACATGCCCTTAAACGATATCTAAAGGCCATTATTCAGTTATAATCATAGCACCACCTGTTGGCAATCGGAAACATTATGCAGGAAGATTGGCAGACATAAATGACTTTGACATATTCCAATTATATTTAAAACTTAAAATGCATATTTCTCGCTGTTCACTTTTTTTTACTAAAGCCGGGTGTGAGGGCCCGTTCATCTCTGCTTGCAGCTTTAATTAGGTATTGTATTGTATCTGCTCTGTTTATTATTATTATTCTTATTCCGCTTCTTTTTCTCCAAAATGAATCGCATTTTTAGGGCTTAAACATGCTCAAAAAGTAAATTTACAATAGGGTCCTCACACCATCTGTGCTCGGGGACCTAATAAACGGAGCAATTACAAGAGGGTCCTCGCACCATCGGTGCTCACCACCAGCGAGTTGCTTTAGTAAAAAAGGCGAAATATGCATTTAAAGTCATAAATATAAGTGGAATATGTCAAAGTCATTTATATGTGCCAATCTTCCTGCAGCCAGCAGGTGGCATTATCATTATAATGTAATATTGGCCTTCAGATGCATTCAGGCCAGGACTCTTATCAAACATGTGAAGTTTGGGGAAGATCAAACTTTTTATGCCTGAGTTACAACAACTTCTCTTGCTGTGGTGACACTTAAAATGTTGTCATGGCGCCATGGACACGCCTTTTAACAAAAACTCAAGATCTCCACAATTTAACATTGCAAAGACCTTTAGATTAGACTGACCAAAATAAAATGATGATGTCATTAAATTTGACATTTGACAATTTGTTTCAGTGTAAAGCATGACACTTCCTGTTGCCAGCAGGTGGTGCTATGACTATGACTGAATATGGGCATGCAGTTCTGTTCAGGGCAGAAGTCTTTTCTAACATTTGAAGTTTGGGGCAGATTGGACATTGTATGTCTAAATGACAGCAACTTACTTTCTCATGGCGAAACATCGAAATTTGTCAGGCCGCCATGGACACACCCTTTAATGAAACCTCAAGATCTTCGCAATTTAACATTGCAAAGGCCTTTAGATGTAAAAGTACACCCCCTGAAAATGCCAAAATTACCACACATTTTTCAGTGGAAATTCAAAATAACCGACTTCCTGTTGGGATTCTAATTTCATACCAAGATACTTTTTTGTAGGTATTGGTGTGTTACGTGTGTGTACCAATTTTTGAACATGTAAATGAAACATAGCTCGAGGCGCACTCCATTGAAAGTGTATAGGTGGCGCTATAGAGCCATTTTGCCACACCCAATGGAACATTGTCCTTCAGATGTGTTCAGGCCAGGACTCTTATTACACATGTGAAGATTGGGCAAGATCACACATTTTATGCCTGAGTTACAACAACTTTTATTCCCATGGAGAGACTTTGAACTTTGTCATGGCGCCATGGACACGCCCCTTAACAAAAACTCAAGATCTTCACAATTTAACATTGCACAGGCCTTTAGATTAGACTGACCACAAAAAAGACATTGATGTCAAAAAATTTCTAGGAGTAGTCTGTCAAAGTGTAGAATATGTAACTTCCTGTTGCCTATAGGTGGCGCTATGACTATAACTGAATATGGGAATGGAAATATGTTCAGGTTAGGAGTCTTATTAAACGTGAAGTTTTGGGCAGATTGTATGTCTGAGTTATAGCAACTTAATTTTTCATGGCGAATCATCGAAATTCACCAATACGCCACGTACACGCCCCTTTTAAGTTGCTAAAACTCAAGATCTTCGCAATTTAACATCGCAAAGGCCTTTAGATCAGGCATACCAAATTTGGTGTTGATCTGAATAAGTCTCTAGGAGGAGTTCGTTAAAATACAGCGCATGGAAATGGCAAAAATGACACAAAATTTGCTCATAATATTAAATATAACTGACTTCCTGTTGGGTTTAGAATTTTGCTCCAAGAGTCTTTTTTGTAGGTATTGGTGTGTTACATGTGTGTACCCATTTCCATACATGTACGTAAAACGTAGCTCGAGGCGCACACCGCTGAATGTGTATAGATGGCGCTGTAAAGCCATTTTGCCACGCCCATTTCTCAAACCCATATCAGACGTAAATTTTCACCAGTTCGGAGGTGTGTGCAAAGTTTCATGACTTTTTGAGTATATTTAGGCCTTCAAAAAGGCGATTCATTCGGTACCGAATAATAATAATAATAAAAAACGGAGCAGATACAATAGGGTCCTCACACCTTCGGTGCTCTGGCCCTAATTAAAGCTGGAAGCAGTGATGAACGTGATAAGTAACGATGAACGATTAGTAAAAAGGTGAATGGTGAGAAATAGGCATTTAAAGTCATAAATATAATTGGAATATATCAAAGTATATTCCATATATGTTCCCATCTTCCTGTTGACAGCAGGTGGATCTATCATTATTATGGAATATTGGCCTTCAGATGTGTTCAGGCCAGGACTCTTATCGAATATGTGCAGTTTGGGGAAGATCGAACATTTTATGCCTGAGTTACAACAACTTCTCTTGCTGTGGCGAGACATCAAATTTTGTCATGGCGCCATGGACACAGTTTAACAGTTTAACAAAAACTCAAGATTGCCACAATTTAACATTGGACAGGCCTTTAGATTAGACTGACCACAAAAAATACATTAATGTCAAAAAATCTCTAGGAGTAGTTTGTCTCAGCGTAAAATATGTCACTTCCTGTTGCCAGCAGATGTCGCTATGACTATAACTGAATATGGCCATGTAGATCTGTTAAGGGCAGAAGTCTTATCTAACATGCAAAGTTTGGGGCAGATTGGACATTGTATGTATGAGTTACAGCAACTTTATTTTTCATGGCGAATCATCGAAATTCGCAATTTAACATCGCAAAGGCCTTTAGATTAGGCATACCAAATTTGGTGTTGATTTGAAGAAATCTCTAGGAGGAGTTCGTTAAAATACAATGCATGGAAATGACCAAAATTACACAAAATTTGCTCATAATATTAAAAATAACTGACTTCCTTTTGGGTTTAGAATTTTTCTCCAAGAGTCTTTTTTGTTATGTGTGCCAATTTTCGTGCATGTACGTGAAACATAGCCGGAAGGCTGTTGATTTTCTTAGTATAGGTGGCGCTGTCGAGCCATTTTGCCGTTGCCCATAGGAAGAACAGTGAACTTTGGGCCATATGCTTATAAAATAGTAAATATTTGTTCCACATTTTCTGCTGCCAACAGGTGGCGCTATGATTATAACTGAATATCGACATGTAAATGTCTTCAGGCCAGGACTCTTACCAAACATGCAAAGTTTCAGGCAGATCATACAAGTCATGTTTAAGTTAGTATAAAATAATTAATTTCCTGTTGCCAGCAGACAGCGCTATACTTATAATTGAATATTGGCCTTTAGTTGTGTTCAGGCCAGTACTCTTATAAAACATGTGATGTTTGGGTCAGATGGGGAATTGTATGCATGAGTTACAACAACTTCCTGTTTTATAGTATTAATAGCATAATTTTGCACATACTAAGTGTTGCTAGAATGTTTGAAAATATTTCTAGCATGATTAGCACACAATGGCATATTTTACTGTGTTTCAAATAGTGCATAAAAGTGTTAAAAATGACACTTCCTGTTGCCAGCAGGTGGTGCTATGACTATAACCGAATATGGGCATGTTGACTTATTTAGGACAGGACACTTGTCAAACATGTGAAGTTTGGGGCAGATCAGACATTGCTTGCCTGAGTTACAGCGTCTTCCTTTTTCTCTGCATTAGTAGCATGCTTTAGCACTTAGCTAGCATGTTTTAGTATGCTTCTAGAAGGTTGCCGGCCTATTTAACACTTGTTGATGCTTTTATTATCTTGCAAGGAGTCCATAACAGTTTTAAAAATGCCACTTCCTTTTGCCAAATGGTGGCACTATCATCGAATATGGGCATGTTGATGTGTTCAGGACAGGACTCTTAACAAACGTGTTCAATTTGGGGCATATTGGACACTGTATGCCTGAATTACAGTAACTTCCTAATTAACTGCAGTAATATGATGCTTTAGCATTTAGCTAAGTGTTGCTAACATGTTTCATTATGTTTTTAGCATGCTGCCAGTGTATTTATCACTGGCTAGCACTTTTTAATATGTTGCTAGGACTCCATAACATTGTTACACATGCTAGTAGTCCATAACAGTGTTGACATAACACATGACACTTCCTGTTGCCAGTAGATGGCGCTATGGCTATTATGGAGTACGGGCATGTTGATGTGTTCAGTATGGGACTCTTGTCAAATGTGTGAAGTTTGGGGCAGATCGGACATTGCTAGCCTGAGTTACAGCAACTTCCTTATTCAATGCATTAGTTGCATGCTTTGACACTTAGCTAAATGTTGATAGCATGCTTTATTATGTTTCTAGAATTTTGCCAGCCTATTTAACTCTTTTTGACAGGTTTTAATGTGTCCCTAGGAGTCCATAACAGTGTTAACATTTTCACTTCCAGTTACCAGCAGGTGGCGCTATGACTATAACTGAATTTGGTCATGGGTGTTTGTTTGGAACAAAACACATAACACACATGTGAAGTTTGGGGAAGATCAGACATTGCTTGCCTGAGTTACAGCAACTTCCTTTTTCACTACATTATTAGCATGCTTTGGCACTTAGCTACGTGTTACTAACATGTTTTAGTATTTATCTAGTATGTTGCCAGCCTATTTAACACTTGATTACACTTTTTAATATGTTCCTAGGAGTCTTTAACAGTGTTAACCATTTCACTTCCTGTTACCAGCAGGTGGCGCTATGACTATAACTGAATTTGGTCATGGGTGTTTGTTCAGGACAGAACACCTATCACACGTGTGAAGTTTGGGGAAGATCGGACATTGCTTGCCTTAGTTATGCATTGCTTGCCTCCCCACTATTTCTCATAGTACTGAGGACATCACACTCATCACTTCTGGCAATCACTCCGAAACTATCTCTTTTCACATCCTTGACTCTCCCCTGGCACCCATTGTCCTCGGGCACCCTTGGCTCCTTCCCCAAAATAGACTGGTCATCTAATTCCATTTTTTCTTGGTCTCGAAAGTGTCATGAGTCTTGTTTAGTGTCTGCTTGTCCGTCTGTGTCTGTGTCTGTGTTACAGGTGGAGGCGGTGGATTTATCTAACGAGTACCTCCACCTGAAGGAAGTGTTCAGTAAGTCTCAAGCTGCTTCTCTTCCTTCGCATCGTCCTTACGACTGTGCCATAGAGTTATTGTCAGGTAAGTGTCCGCCTAAAGGCAAACTTTATTCACTTTCTGTCCCAGAGAGGGAGGCTATGGAGAAATATATTTCTGATTCTCTAGCTTCCAAATTCATCCGCCCTTCCTCTTCTCCTGCGGGGGCGGGGTTCTTTTTTGTGGGAAAGAAGGACGGATCACTGCGACCTTGCATTGATTACCGAGAGCTGAACAACATCATGGTAAAGAATACTCATCCTTTGCCGTTGATGTCTTCAGCCTTCGAGAGGTTGCAGGGAGCGTCTATTTTTACAAAACTGGGCTTACGCAATGCGTATCATTTGGTTCGGATCAGGGAGGGGGATGAATGGAAGACCGCGTTTAACACCCCCAGAGGGCACTTTGAATATTTGGTTATGCCCTTCGGGCTCTCCAACTCCCCAGGGGTCTTCCAGGCACTCGTCAACGACGTGCTGCGAGATATGATTGATCAGTTCATTTATGTCTACCTGGACGACATATTGATTTTTTCTTCCTCTCTCCAGGAACATGTGCAGCACGTCCAACGAGTGCTTCAGAGGTTGCTAGAGAATGGGCTTTTTGTCAAGGCGGAGAAATGCGAGTTTCATGCACAGTCTATTCCATTTTTGGGGTTTATCGTGTCGACTGAGGGAATACGCATGGATCCCGAGAAGGTTAAGGCTGTGGTAGAATGGCCAAGCCCAGATTCTCGTAAGGCCCTACAGAGGTTTCTGGGGTTCGCTAACTTCTACCGGCGTTTCATTCGCAATTTCAGCCAACTAGCCGCGCCTCTGACCGCCTTGACCTCAGCCAGAACTGCGTTCAGGTGGTCAAACGCAGCGGAAGCTGCGTTTGCTAAACTGAAGAGCCGTTTCATTTCAGCTCCCATTCTGATAACCCCTGATCCTACACGTCAGTTCGTGGTGGAGGTCGATGCGTCAGAGGTGGGGGTAGGAGCGGTGTTATCTCAACGTTCTCCCTTAGATGACAAGGTCCACCCTTGCGCGTATTTTTCATATCGTTTATCTAAGTAATTACGATATTGGTAACAGAGAATTGTTGGCAGTCAAGATGGCATTGGAGGAATGGCGACACTGGTTAGAAGGATCGGGGGTTCCTTTTATAGTATGGACTGACCACAAGAATTTAGAGTACATTAGCACCGCCAAAAGGTTGAACTCCAGGCAGGCTCGATGGGCACTTTTTTTCGGACGTTTTGACTTTACTATTTCGTACCGCCCGGGTTCCAAAAATATCAAACCCGATTCTTTATCTCGCATTTTTGACCATTCCGAACGCCCGTCCACTCCCGAGTGTATTTTTCCTGAGACATTAGTGGTCTCCACTCTCACATGGGAGATCGAATCAAAGGTCAGAACGGCCTTAGAAGGGGTAACGCCTCCGCCCGGGTGCCCACCGAACCGCTTATTTGTGCCGGAGGGATTAAGGTCCAACGTTATCCAGTGGGGACATTGCTCTAATGTGGCTTGCCATCCAGGGGTTAACCGTACTAGATTTTTAGTCAAGCAACGATACTGGTGGCCACTTATGGCTCGCGACATTCACAATTTTGTGTTGGCTTGCTCGGTATGTGCCACTGGTAAGGCTTCCAATCGGCCCCCAGATGGGTTACTCCAACCGCTGCCGGTACCTTCGAGACCCTGGTCCCACATCGCACTAGATTTTATTCCCGCCCTCCCGCCCTCCCAGGGCAACACGGTTGTTTTAACCGTGGTGGACCGGTTCTCGAAGGCCGCCCACTTTATTCCCTTGGCCAAGTTGCCCTCAGCCAAGGAGACAGCATTGACCATCATAGATCACGTCTTTCGTTTACATGGCCTCCCGATAGACGTGGTTTCTGACAGGGGACCCCAATTTGTGTCTAAATTTTGGCGAGGATTCTGTAAATTACTGGGAGCGACTGTAAGTCTGTCCTCAGGGTTTCACCCCCAGAGCAATGGCCAAACCGAGAGAGCCAACCAAGATTTGGAAAGAGTGTTGCGATGTTTGGTCTCCAAGAATCCTTCCTCCTGGAGCCAGCAACTGTCTATGGTGGAGTACGCCCACAATACCTTACCAGTATAAGCTACGGGCCTTTTGAGTGTAGTGTAGGGTACCAACCACCTATTTTTCCCAGTATGGAATCCGAGGTTGCGGTCCCCTCCGTTCATGCCTTCGTCCAGAGGTGCCACCGCACTTGGACCAGAGCCCGCGAGAGACTACTCCAAGTGGGGGCGCGCACCAAGGCCAAAGCCGACCGCCACCGGTCTAGGCCTCCCGTATACGTCGTGGGTCAAAAGGTGTGGCTTTCTACTAAGAACATTCCTCTCCGTTCCGTATCTAATAAATTGGCTCCCAAATTTATCGGCCCGTTTACTGTCACCAAGATCATTAGTCCGGTGACAGTCCGCCTCAAACTCCCTCCTACGTACAGGAGAATTCACCCCGCCTTTCATGTATCCAAAATCAAGCCCGTATTTCATTCTCCCATTAATCCGCCTACCCCGGTTCCTCCCCCGCCGCGTCTCGTAGATGGGGAAACCACTTATTTGGTTAATCGTATTCTGGACTCTAGAAGGAGGGGACGCGGATTTCAGTACTTGGTGGACTGGGAGGGTTACGGTCCGGAGGAGAGAAGTTGGGTACCTGCTAGGGACATCCTGGATCATTCCCTTATCGATGATTACAATCGACAGGTAAGAGATTCTGGGGACGCCAGGAGGCGTCCTTAGGAGGAGTTCGTGAATGCACCGTCTCCAGCTGTAGTCATGTTGATTGTTTCATGTGGGTGTTGCCGCTGATCGCCTGATCAGCGGCAGGTGCGGCTCATTCTAACAGACTATATAACGCCCTGTCTTTCGTCTCCTGTTTGTCTGATCGTTGTTTGTAGATCCTGGTGTTGATGTCGTGTTCGTGTAGTTCCTGCCTTGATTTGTCTACGTACTGGTTTTCTGTCGGATCCTGTCTTCACACACGGAATATACTCACCACCATTGGAGTTATCACCACTATCATTGTCATCAGCGCACTCAACTTCTCAACTCACCTGTCTGTGCTGCCATCGTGGTTCCTGCGTCACTCTCCGGCCTTCCATCATCTCATCCTATCAATAAACTTCCTTTTTACTTGCATTTGTCTCCTGTCCTCCATAGCCGCCGTGACAAGTTACAGCAACTTCCTTTTTCACTGCCTTAGTAGAATGCTTTAACACTTAGCTAAGTATGCTTTAACACTTAGCTAAGTAGCTAACCGGAACCGGAAACACTTCACATAACACCCTATGTACCTTCTACATCATTAGAAGAATGGCATCTACGCTAATATTTGTCTGTTTCTCTCTTGTTCCGAGGTCACCGTGGCCACCAGATCCAGTCTGTATCCAGACCAGAGGGTCACTGCAGTCACCCGGATCCAGTACGTATCGAGACATGATAGTGGATCAGCACCTAGAAAGGAACTCTACTGCCCTGAAAGACAGCGGAGACCAGGACAACTATAGCCCCAGATACAGATCCCCTGTAAATACCTTGTCCCAGAAGACCACCAGGACAAGACCACAGGAAACAGATGATTCTTCTGCACAATCTGACTTTGCTGCAGCCTGGAATTGAACTACTGGTTTCGTCTGGTCAGAGGAGAACTGCCCCCCCAACTGAGCCTGGTTTCTCCCAAGGTTTTTTTCTCCATTCTGTCACCAATGGAGTTTCGGTTCCTTGCCGCTGTCGCCTCTGGCTTGCTTAGTTGGGGTCACTTCATCTACAGCGATATCATTGACTTGATTGCAAATAAATGCACAGACACTATTTAAACTGAACAGAGATGACATAACTGATTTCAATGATGAACTGCCTTTAACTATCATTTTGCATTATTGACACACTGTTTTCCAAATGAATGTTGTTCAGTGCTTTGACTCAATGTATTTTGTTTAAAGCACTATATAAATAAATGTGAAAAAAAGCTAAGTGCTGCTAGCATGTTTTATTATGTTTCTAGCATGTTGCCAGCCTATTTAACACTTTTTGACACTTTTTAATTTGTTCCTAAGAGTCCATAACAGTGTTAACCTTGTCACTTCCTGTTACCAGCAGGTGGCGCTACGACTATAATTGAATTTGGTCATGGGAGTTTGTTCAGAACAGAACACCTATCACACGTGTGAAGTTTGGGGAAGATCGGACATTGCTTGCCTGAGTTACAGCAACTTCCTTTTTCACTACATTAGTAGCATGCTTTAGCACTTAGCTAAGTGTTGCTAGCATGTATTAGTATGTATCTAGTATGTTACCAGCCTATTTAACACTTGTTGATGCTTTTTAATATGTTCCTAGGGGTCCATAACAGTGTTAACCTTGTCACTTCCTGTTACCAGCAGGTGGCGCTAGAACTATAACTGAATTTGGGTGTTTGTTCAGGACAGAACACCTATCACATGTGTGAAGTTTGGGGAAGATCGGACATTGCTTGCCTGAGTTACAGCAACTTCCTGTTTCACAGTGAAACATCAAACTTTGTCAGGCCGCCAGGGACACACCCCTTGACGAAAACTCAAAACCTTCACAATTTAACATCACAAAGGTCTTATGATGACCCTCACCAAATTTTAAGATAATCCGATTAAAACTGTAGGAGGAATTCGTCAAAGTACAAGGCATGGAAATGGCAAAAACTGCACAAAAATCATACAGGAAATTCAAAATAACTTACTTCCTGTTGGGTTTTGGATTTTGTACCAAGAGACTTTTTTGTAGGTAATGGTATGTTACATGTGTGTACCGATTTTCATGAATGTACGCGAAACACAGCTCGAGGCGCACTCCGTTGAAATTTATTTCAGATGTAGAACCTATTTCAGATGTACATTTTTGCCAGTCCTGATGCCTGTGCAAAGTTTTGTGAGTTTTGGAGCATGTTTAAGCCCTCAAAAATGCGACTCATTACGGAGAAGAAAGAACTCGCACTGCAGTGCTCGGGCCCTAATAATAATAAACTGAACAATTCCAAGAGGGTCCTCGCACCATCGGTGCTCGGGCCCTAATAAGCAAAGCAGATACAAGAGAGTCCTCGCACCTCGGTGCTCGGGCCCTAATAAACAGAGCAGATTCAATAGGGTCCTCACACCATCGGTGCTCGGGCCCTAATAATAATAATAATAATAAATGTAGAAATTCCAAGAGGGTCCTCGCACCATCGGTGCTCGGGCCCTAACAATAATAAACGGAGCGATTCCAAGAGGGTCCTCGCACCATTGGTGCTCGGGCCCTAATAAAACAATTTTAGTACAAACCCTAAAGATAAATACAATCATGCCTGACAACATTTTATTTCTGTTTGACCGGAGAGAAATTTTCCACCTACCATTCTCCTCAACAGCTTCATAAAACTGAAGAGAATATGGCCGACTTCACTAATTTGTTTTATCATACTCGCCTGTAGGTCCCCATATCCTTTTCTTTCAGATGCACTTAACACATTATATTCAATGAATCTCAGAATTATTTTACAACATTAACAAACATTTTGGCTAAATACATTACAATTTTATTTTACCTGTTACACAAGTGAAATAATCTACCTTGGCACATCAAAGGTCTTTCTCATTCACCCTCTTCTGTTTGTGTTTCTGTATTAAAGATCTCAGTCATTCCTACATAAATTAATGAACTGACGCTCCAGTAGATGATGGAAGTTGTTCAGAAATCAGTTCTGACAGAATGACCTCACAAAAAACACTCGCACCCCCAAGTAGTACATTTTGACACATGGATAGATGACCCTACTCATATTGTGATAATAACATTATAATAAACAGGTGTAACGGAAACAGGTCAATTTAGCTCAAAGGGAATCATTTAAGATTTTAAAGGGTATTTGAACAGAATCACTGTTTCACGGCTGGTCACGGAGACGCACTGCGATTCAGTGAACTAGCCGTTTAACATCAAATCTGCGCTGGATACTAATATCCAAACTATAGTGAAACACTATCAATTAGCACAGTAACAAGATCGGCAGTTTAAGACATTAACTTGTAAGCACAAAACACAAGATACTTCTCTTTTCAATATGAATAAGGCTTTATTAGATAAATCTAAGACATATAAACTAATCTAACACATAAACGCACGCACACACACATTCACACAAGTTGCAGGAAGGTCGAAAGTTAGGGAAAGATGAGTTTAAGAGAATGGAAATATGGAATCCCAAGTTCACAGCAATACGTTAAATTGCATAAACATGAACAACCATCAATCACGTAATTAGCGCTCGCATTGAGTTCCTCAATGGGGTTAAAATTATATTAGATACACCAGCACAGCAAATATCTGGGAATACGTTGCCTTCATTTGCTGTGAAAGGGACTCCCGTTGAAAGGGGTATCCCGGTGTCGCTGATTGGCTGGAATTACAGTAGTGGCTGAAGTGACGTCTTGGGGAGCCCCTGTGCTTGGGCGTTGCCTGAAGCTGGAGTTGTGTGGCTGGTTGGAGTTCAAACGCGCAGACGAGGTCGACGTTACAAAACTTAACTCAGAACACGAAACTCTCAAACGGAAAAGAAAAGAAATAAAGTTTGACGAGACTAGGTTGTGTTCCTTCTCATCGTGGCATAGTAGCAGCAGGCAGGCACGCTGGAACCGCGCTCAAAAAACAATGATGACTAACCGCATGGCTAGATGCTACAAGCTAAAGCTAGGTAGCAAAGCTACAAGCTAAAAGCTAAGAGCAGGCATGACTAATAGCATGACTGATAGCACGAGCAAGGCTGGAACTAAAAGCAAAATTTCATGGTGTCCAAAGTATTTAAACTTCCCTGTTGGCCACCCCTCAAATGTTGCCTTGACCAATCAGATATGGTCTTGGCTCAGGGGTATCATAAATCATTTGTTTATCTTACCAAGCATGTGGTTCCTGCCCCGCAGGGTCTAATTTTGGACATGATTCCTATAACACAATTATGATATATTTTACAAATAAATGATTGTCAGGACAATATCAAGCAAGAAAATTCGATTATATCAATACTAGACATGACTATGTATCCTATAGTTATCAAAAGACATACACAATAAGTGATTATACATGATAGTCAAATGTGTGGGTTACACATAAATGAATATGGAGTTAAGCAATGGAATGATTCATTTATAAGTCTTTTTGAGTTCATTCTGGTCCATATATAATGTACAAAAAGCATTTTCTTTGCCATTCTCTGGCAAAGGGACTTTTCTGTGAAGACAAAGGTTTAAAGCCCTTCCCCCTTAGGAATTTCAGTCTGGTTCTGCTGGGTGGGGGAAGTCAATGCAAGTATTTAACTTGATCTCCTGGGTTTACATGTGATGTCCAGCGTTGCATTTCAATCACGAACAATAAATTTGACAATCTCTTCTTCGAATTAAAATTGTCAATAATTGTTCTATTGGTGTTAATGTTGAAAACTGTTGTGTGAACAAGTTGGTTGGTTGGTTATCTTGCTTGGTTCTTGTGGCACTAGAACTGATTTATGACTTCCTGAGGAGTTCGGCTCTCGTTTCAATGCACACAGCTCTGATAGACTCTTTAATTTGTCTGGTTCGACTCTGTGGCGAGTGGGGCGGGGCCGAGAGGCGTGGGAACGAGGGGTGGGGCTCAGGTGTAGCTCATCTCCAATCACTACACCTGGCCTCACTCCTCGTTCCCACGCCTCTCGGCCCCGCCCCACTCGCCACAGACTCATTTCTGCTACATATATCCCCCTTTCGATCGGCGAGGTGTTTAGGTGAAGACATCGTCGATCGCTGGAGAAACAAAGGCAGAAGAAGCAGACAAACACAGCAAACAGCAAGACAACACCTCCATGACAGTTACTGTACTGGTGCAGGCATCAGGTTATTTAGGTACACGTGGTTAAGTTCAATTAGTCAATGTAGTTTAGCACATTGAGGATAGTTTAGATAGTTTTGGAAATTGTTGTTTTATTTTGATTCATTAATCAAATTTGTGGTTAACTTTGTTTGGTTCTTCTAGGTTGTCTTACTTTACACATTTACCGTTAGTTTTCTAGTAATTTCATTTTCAATTCAATGAATTGACCTATCATGCATGGAGCTCTCTGGCTTCCATTCAGTTTAGAGTGGCTGGCGGATATTACGTGTTGCGAGTCAATCCTAATATCAGACCTTCGACCCTCGCAGGGTGTCTAGGCATTTCACCTACTCAGGAAAGAGGGGAAGGAGAAGGATAGGTAAAAGAAGAACAAAACAAAACAAGGCTGCTGTGGGTTTTCCTAGCATGGGTTACAACTACTATTGAGCTAGGATGTCAGGTGCAGCTAGTGTGTCATGAACCTTAACTTAGTGTCAGGTGTTCTACCTATTGTGAGGATGGCTGCATGTTTCTTCATGGTGGGTATGTGTAACTTTGTTACACTTAAAGTTGGATATTCTACCTGTGGGAAGAATATGTTTGTTGACTGTGTTATCAGTAGATGTGTTTACCTCTGGGTGTAGGTAATGTTGTGTGTTACTGGTGTAGTGCATGTGTGGTCAGATCTGTTCAAGTCTGTGTTGTCTCCCCCTTTTTCTAGCATGTCACTGAAGACTGGCTCTCTGCATCCTTGGCTTGGATGAGGGCGTGTCCATGGTCTAATGAGGGGTCAGTCCAGCAAGGCAGGAAGTTCTTTAGCACGCAGTCGGAGGCAGTTTGGCATGGCTGTGTGAAGCTGGGTTGCAAAACTTTGTCTCCCATGTTGCATTCTTCTTGTGATGCCGTCTGGCTGTAGCAGACTTTCTGACCTTCTGTGCTCTGGTGGTTGCTGTTGCACAGACAGGCAATGTGGTTCTTGGAGTTGGAGTTAATTTGACAGTTTGATAGTGACTGTGTTAGGTGTCTGAGGTGATGTCCTTTAGTACCTCAGATTTTTCATCAACAGTTGGCCGTGAAAGACTTTGTTCGTTCTGGGTCGTTGTTGAACAGGTGCTTGTCATCTCTGATGTGGTGCACCAGGTGATCACCGGCCTTCCGTTCTGTCGCTGGTCACAGCGAGCATGACTCAAATTTGTGGTCACCTGCATGTAAATTGTCTTGAAGGAACTCTCTTAGTTGTTCCATGACTTGTTCCGTGTCTTCTAATGGTAAGCGGTCATGTTCTTGTGCATACTCAGCACTGTGCATGTCTGAGTGGTGCTGAGGTGGGTTTTGTTGTCGCTTACCCACACGAGTTGCTCTTGGATGAGTCAGCTGATTACCTTTGGATATCTGGTTAGGTTTACAGATGTTCTTATCCTTTTGGTTTCTTGAGAAGCGTGGCTGGTCCCATGGATTTTTCCAGCAGTTGGGCTGAAAGCGGTTGTGGATATGGGCATCACGTTCTCTGTGCTCTTGATGGAAGACTCTGGTGTTGTGATGCCACTGGGTGTCGTCCAGTGCAAGGCTTGAGTCTTTGTTGACAGAGTTCAAGAGTGTGGAGGTTCTGTTACCTTTCTTTGAGGCCAACTTCTGCTTGTTATAGGCCTTCTGTGTTAGGTCACGCAATTGTTGGATGGTCATGGAGTTCGGACAGGCCATGACACCTAGATGGTGACTGACTCCGGGGTGCAGATTCTTTAGGAAGAGGGTTTTGAAGTTCACATCCTCTTCAAGGTCAGGGCTGTTGTGTGCACCAAAGTAGGCTTGTCGGAGTCGGTTGTAGTAAGCTTGTGGAGTCTTTTGACGACCTTGTTTGGTTTCCAAGGCAGTTAACAGTCCATGTTCAGACTCTGGGTCTGTAAACTTTTTAATCAGGACCTCACAAAGTCGCTGGTAGTTTGACTTAGTTTGACTGGGCTGTCGATCTAGAAAGTTTCGTACCTCGGGACTGGACTTGGCTCTAAGGAGGTATAACCAGTCTCTGTCAGTCACATGAGGTCTCACTTCCAGGTGAAATTCGATATCTCGCAGGTAAGCTTGGATGTCGGGGCTCTCTGTGGAGTTCGGGTTGAACCTGCTGATGTTTTTAGACAGCTTGTTGAGGTCTTTGATGGTCATCCCGTGGGCAGCTCCAAGGCCTTGGACGGGAGGTTTTCTTTCGTTGGCAGGAAAGGGTTGTGTGGCGAAGGCAGGTGAGGTTTTGGGTTGTTGCCCTTCGCTCCTTTCGTCATATGCCAGTTCTTGGACGTGGGACTCTGCTCTGCTCAGCAGTGATGAGGCTAAGAGATGTTTCTCTTTTCTTGGCTCTAGTTTGTGCTTGTAAGCATTTTGGAGTTCTTTTCTGACCATGTAGAGCTCATTGTTGGTATCGTCTAGTTGTTGGGTCAGATTGTCCATTTCAGTTCTGTACCTTTCAAGGTGGTCTTTCAAAGCACTGATTTCAGAATTCTTGTTTCTGATGTCTAGCTTGGCTTTCTCTAGTAGCGGTTCAGCATACTGGAGTCTGTTTACCAGGTCTTTCTGAGCAGTCGTTGTATGTTGCTGGTCGAGCTGAGCTGCTGCCAGGGCTGCTTGGAGCTTCATAACTTGTTCCGTTGTTTCCTGCTCCCTCTCGCTGGGTGCTTTGAGTTGATCTTGAACTTTCACTTCCAGCTTGTCTATGCGATGTTGAGCACTTGTCAGCTCCTCTTGAAGGTGGGTGATGTGCTTGTCGCTCAGTTTCAGCTGGATTGTGAAGGCATAGCTTAGTGAGCTCGCGATCTTGACTAGCTCCTCGTGGTTGTTGTTCTGGCTTGAATCTTGTGTCAGGAATCTTCTCAGGATTAGGATTATTATTAAAAATAGTAACAGTTCAAATGTCTTTGGAGTGAGGCTGTCTGTCATGCCTCTCAGCCAAATGTTCACATCTTCCCCATGGGCAATGGGGTCTGCAGTCTGCGGCATGTTGGCACGCTGGGGAGAAGAGAGACTGACACAGATCTGTGTGGAGTAAAAGCCTATGTGTGGTGGTACAACTAAGTGTTGTATCAGTGATTGTGAACCACTAGTGAAATGTGGTGATGACTGTGTTGGTCTCAGGGTGTCTAAGTAGACTAGAGATGTGAAGACTTTGTCACTATAATGAGGAAGAAGAAAAGAGAGACAGAGGTGAAAAACAAATTCAAATGACAAGCAAAATTTCTGTTTTTCAAATGAGGAAAATTATTTTTTGCAATTAAATGTTATCAAAAACGTAAACAATATTATTATATTTCTTGCTTTGGACAAAAGAATACAATAATAATTCTGATATCTCTTTTCTTAGTCTGACAGGATTGACATCGTACACCTTTCAGTTGGACCGCTCACCAGGGAGGCTGCGAAGGCGACAGTTGTTCAACACATCTCTATTAAATTGATCTCAACGTTGGATGAGATGCTAAAACTTGGATTGCGTTTCCAAATGTAGGGAGGTTAGGAAGAACAAAGGAGAGGATGATTACAATCAAAATTCATAAGGATGATTCGTCGTCTTTGACACGATTGTGTATTTAATTCACTTGGAATTGATTGATGGTTCTTACATGTCCTACAAATGTAAAAAGAGAGGAGGAAAGTAAAGGAGAGAGAAGGACGGAGATGGTAAGTCTCAGTAGCGGTTATCTCAACTACAAGGAGAGCGTTATGTTAGTTGCTGCACAACTAATCAAACAAAATAAACTTTAAGTGAAAGAGAGTTGTCTTTCTAATTTATTTGAACTCGTAGTGAGGGATAACAATGTCTCCTTTTAGGGCTCAGGTTTGTCGTTCCCAGGCTAGGATACACAAAGTAAAGAAATGGGCAAATTTAAAAATTAAAAAAATTAATAAATGGGCAAAATATGCAAAAATGAAATTAAAAAGAGGAAATCAATAAGTAAAACAATAGTGGTTAAGTGTATAACCAAAATAGGAAGAGGGGTAAAACGCATTCAAATAATTAAAGGTCTGAATAGCATATATTCAGATGGGTAACAAATAAATTAGGAAGAATAAGTTTACTTTAACTCCCAAAGTTCAAGACTTATTCATTCCTAAAATAATTAAGACCAAAAGAGTATACTAGAAATAAAATATCATATGAAATGATCTGAGAGGGAAATTTTAAATGCTTCAAAATAAATTTAATGTTTCAATTAAATTTCAATTTGACAATTAATAATTGTGAGTCAGTATTTCCCTTTCTAGTAAAATGAAAATAAGTGGTTTAGTGAGAAAAGAGAGCACTAAAGAGAAAGAGACTAACAAGTGTTAGTTAAGATGTTTAAAGATGGTTAAATCACGTCAGAGTTGCCCAAACACACACTATTCATCCAATTGATTGTAATGCTAACGGCTAACCTTTCAGGCTAGTGGCTTTAGTATAGACTTCAATGTAAATGCAATGGTTTCGTTAGCTTAGCAACACCGTGGAGTTTGTTTACACTAGAGTCGACGCGCTGCGCATGCACAGTTCAGAGTTGCTCCGGAAGTACGTTAAGGCTTCTGGGTCACAGTCATCACTATGGCAACCAAAACACACTCTAGTGAATTACGTTAGCACATGAATCCTTGCATTGTTGCAAATACAGTTAAGCATGTTAAATGAAATGTCGGCTCATTTCAACACTGTACAAATAACAACACCGCCTTTTTGCGATGTGGCACTTAAACTCTCAGTTTGTGTAGAGTTAAATTTATCTTAATTCAAATAGCAGCTTCCTGCTGTAGTTAAGGGGACACAGTTATATCAATCTCAGCAATTTGAATCTCCGTGCCAGTTTTTCTGGACACAAACATAAAAGTTTTCCTTCGCTGTTGGTACACAGTTAAAATTTACTTGATCAAGCTTTTAAACACTCCCATTCAAATTACTCTCGGACACACGCAGATTGCATTCACTTTGTGAACGGATACAAATGGGCAAACATTGTTCTCTAATGTTTAACGTTAACTTAGGGGAGTCAAATATCAAATTTGATTCGGCAGTGGAACACGCACTGGCAATCAAACTATATGAAATATGAATACGGGGGCTTTGATAAATAGATTGAGGAACACGCTCAAAACTATTCTTTATTCACCGAACATTAACAGTTTAGCTCGGTTCAGCAAACAGTGACTGAGATAGCGTTTGAGACACTGGAACACGCAGTAAACTCAAAACAGATATAAAACAAGGCATTACACAAATGAGGAACACGCTCAATTTCTACCTTATTGTACGATCTCAGATGTTTACTTTTAAGTTCACTTACTGCTGTTAACATTGAAGAGACGGACTTGAGTTAAAGTCTCCTCTAGCTGCTTTCATTCATTTTGGGGGGGGGGGGGGCGCGCGCTGCTTAAGTCACGGGTCACACAAACACACTCACGTCTCGCTAGCTTCTCATCTTTCATTCCTTTAGCAAAATCAAAGATTAAATAACTTGGTTTATGCTCACAATTTAGATTAAACTGCCCGCATCCTCCACCATAATAAATGTAACGTAAACAGGTCAATTTAGCTCAAAGGGAATCATTTAAGATTTTAAAGGGAATTTGAACAGAATCACTGTTTCACGGCTGGTCACGGAGACGCCCTGCGATTCAGTGAACTAGCCGTTTAACATAAAATCTGCGCTGGATACTAATATCCAAACTATAGTGAAACACTATCAATTAGCACAGTAACAAGATCGGCAGTTTAAGACATTAACTTGTAAGCACAAAACACAAGATACTTCTCTTTTCAATATGAATAAGGCTTTATTAGATAAATCTAAGACATATAAACTAATCTAACACATAAACGCACACACACATTCACACAAGTTGCAGGAAGGTCGAAAGTTAGGGAAAGATGAGTTTAAGAGAATGGAAATATGGAATCCCAAGTTCACAGCAATATGTTAAATTGCATAAACATGAACAACCATCAATCACGTAATTAGCGCTCGCATTGAGTTCCTCAGTGGGGTTAAAATTATATTAGATACACCAGCACAACAAATATCTGGGAATACGTTGCCTTCGTTTGCTGTGAAAGGGACTCCCGTTGAAAGGGGTATCCCGGTGTCGCTGATTGGCTGGAAGTTCAGTAGTGGCTGAAGTGACGTCTTGGGGAGCCCGTGCTTGGGCGTTGCCTGAAGCTGGAGTTGTGTGGCTGGTTGGAGTTCAAATGCGCAGACGAGGTCGACGTTACAAAACTTAACTCAGAACACGAAACTCTCAAACGGAAAAGAAAAGAAATAAAGTTTGACGAGACTAGGTTGTGTTCCTTCTCATCGTGGCATAGTAGCAGCAGGCAGGCACGCTGGAACCGCGCTCAAAGAACAATGATGACTAACCGCATGGCTAGATGCTACAAGCTAAAGCTAGGTAGCAAAGCTACAAGCTAAAAGCTAAGAGCAAGCATGACTAATAGCATGACTGATAGCACGAGCAAAGCTGGAACTAAAAGCAAAATTTCATGGTGTCCAGAGTATTTAAACTTCGCTATTGGCCACCCCTCAAATGTTGCCTTGACCAATCAGATATGGTCTTGGCTCAGGGGTATCATAAATCATTTTTTTATCTTACCAAGCATGTGGTTCCTGCCCCGAAGGGTCTAATTTTGGACATGATTCCTATAACACGATTATGATATATTTTACAAATAAATGATTGTCAGGACAATATCAAGCAAGAAAATTCGATTATATCAATACTAGACATGACTATGTATCCTATAGTTATCAAAAGACATACACAATAAGTGATTATACATGATAGTCAAATGTGTGGGTTACACATAAATGAATATGGAGTTAAGCAATGGAATGATTCATTTATAAGTCTTTTTGAGTTCATTCTGGTCCATATATAATGTACAAAAAGCAGTTTCTTTGCCATTCTCTGGCAAAGGGACTTTTCTGTGAAGACAAAGGTTTAAAGCCCTTCCCCCTTAGGAATTTCAGTCTGGTTCTGCTGGGTGGGGGAAGTCAATGCAAGTATTTAACTTGATCTCCTGGGTTTACATGTGATGTCCAGCTTTGCATTTCAATCACGAACAATAAATTTGACAATCTCTTCTTCGAATTAAAATTGTCAATAATTGTTCTATTGGTGTTAATGTTGAAAGCTGTTGTGTGAACAAGTTGGTTGGTTGGTTATCTTGCTTGGTTCTTGTGGCACTAGAACTGATTTATGACTTCCTGAGGAGTTCGGCTCTCGTTTCAATGCACACAGCTCTGATAGACTCTTTAATTTGTCTGGTTCGACTCATTTCTGCTACACAGGGTTCATACACTCATAGAAAACACTCTCAGGAAAAACTGTACCTAAGCTGTCAATGGGGTGACACTTTTTCAGTTTTTGTACCTTCTGAGAGTGTGTATAAAAACCCATTTATACTGTACCATGCGAGAAAATTAATTCAATTAGAAATTATACTATCATTGATTGTGATAAATCATAATCTCATGATTTGGTGAAGGTTAAATAATAATAAAATAATTTTAAGTAATGTGTGTAAAAGGCCCCTGCCACAGCTGCAATGGAACACAGGGTGCATTATATAAATTGTGTGCTTAAGGAGAGAGTTCAGATCACATGGAATCTCTTGAAGAGCTCAGTGTTTAAGTATTTCCTAGAGGGAAGGGCTTTTTTAAATAGCCAATAGTTAGTTACATCATAACTGTGGAAATTATTTCCTACTTGCTTGGTATATATTTTATATATATTTTAATGTCTAAAATAATTTTTGTATTAAAATAAATGTATTCAATGTAAAATAAATAAAAACAATAATACTATATATATATATATATATATATATATATATATATATATTTTTTTTTTTTTTTTTTTTTTTTTTTTTTTTAATTTGCATTTAACGTGAAATAGAAAATCCAAAGATTTACAGATTTACTTGTTTACAGATTCCTTTGCATCACCTTCAGACACTTGGACCCCAGGTTCAAAGCCCTTGCACTACCATTAATATATAAAAAAATATGACATCACCTAAAATATATTTTTATAAAATAAAGTATTTTGAGAAGAGGTGGTCATCATTTTTGCGGGTACAGAGCCACCGGGTCATGATGATGAAAAAAATCCAACAAATGCAATGTATATTTCAATATGTTTGTATTTTCTGTCAAATCATTTCTGTTCCCTCAAAAACTGTTCAATTCTCTTATTAGAATTTTGTATTCTCTAAAAGTTTTGGGTCACTTGCTAATTTCTGAAGAAACCTCAGTATTCTGGAACCATGCCTGGATAAAACTGTTTGACCAGTTTTCATTTTCAGTACCTCATATTTAGGCAATCACATGGAGTTTTAGGGCAGCGGACTATACTTCAAACTCAGAAAGATTTGTGGGATATTTGATAATTTCCTCTGTGAAAATCTCTTTACAGTTAGAGTAAACATTGCATCACAACTTGCATCTGTTGATTTCATCTTATGTGTGGATTATTTGGTTTTATTTAGTGTGAATGTATTTTGCAGACTGAGTGTTTCTGTTTGCAAACTGAATTCTTCACCGAGCATATGCCTATGCCAGTGTTAATGTATCCCTAAAGCTGACTAAATAAACAGAGCACAAAGCAAGTAAAAAAAATAAAAATAAAAAAGGAAAGGAAAGGAAAAAGGAAATATGTCAACACTGAGCTTGGGAAAAAAAAAATCATCAGGTGTGTAAACATCTTTATTTACTGTATTAATGGAAAATCATGATAATACTTGCTTATTAATAATCAAACACATGCCTTTTTCCAAATCTTTTTTCCAAGCCTGAACTCTCTCCAATAACACAATACTTTTCACCATTCGCCACATGTTCCATTCCAGTCTTGGTAGGGAACTTTTCCCCACAATGCAGTTCCATAGGGTCAGCCAGAATACCAAGGCTCCATATCCCACTGGCTGTTGTCATGGTAAGACAGCATCAGGCTTCAACTCATAAAAAAAAATGTAGGAATCAGATTCTTGCAACAGTTCTGTTAACATAAGCCTCACTGCTATTTCTACATTGCTGAACAAACACCTTGTATTTGATACATATTTTGGGTTTCGGATAAAAGCCACACACCTTAAGCACATCTGTTGAGGAGGTTTTTAAAAATGTATACATACACACCATCACCGTTCTTGGCCTATTTCTGAATAAAACACACACTGTGCACATGTGCAGAGGTTTGGTCTGTAATGAGACCCGTTCCTCCAGCAAATGGGCAAACAAGATTTCAAATCTCCTATTAATCCTCTTATGTCTGTGTATTTAAAAATAAATGTTTTGTTAAATGCAAAACAGATCCAAACAAATCTATAATTGTATGAAACATCCAAAGATTTCATTAGTGAAATTAAATCTTAATGCAGTTTCATAACAAGGTTCGGGAGGAGCACGTCAGATACTTAGCCTAATTAACACAGGTGGAGCCACTTAATATAATCAACCTTAGGGTATAAATACAGCTGAATTAGCCTACCTGTCTCCATTGATGGTTTGTCAGTATCCCGGTTCGCTCTGTCTGCCATCTTATCACAGACCCAATTTTTCTTCCACCAAGGAGATCCATACCGGGGATTTTTCAGATCTGCTACTTTTGCTGATACCCATGATCATTAAACACGGCCGCTGAGCACCATCAAACGTCGTTGCGACAGCTGCTCTTCTCGCCAAGCCACACGTCTTGGCCAATAGACCATGCAAAACCCGAGCTCGCCTCGCTTGACACCACGATTGATCCGATCAAGACCGGGCTCCCCTCGAGTGCTGGAGTCACACTTCAGTTCTTACCCACCGCGGCTCAGCCTGTCGCTTTTCCGGCTGAGACGCAGTTTGAGGCTGCCTCCTCTAGCGACGCAGACCGCGCGTCGTAATCAATACATTTTCAGGTGAAAACGCTAAATACAGGTTCGCGGCTAGAAAGTAGTGCGGCAGCTGCGTGGAGTTCCGATCACATACGAATACGGAAATTTCAGATCCGATTTGAGCCTCGGATGCGTTCAAATATTTGAACTCCTGCGACTAGACCGTATGTGAACGCCCAACCAGATGTGACATATTCTAATCAAATCTATCGGTGCGAGGTAGAGCTGCAACTAACGATTATTTTTTTTTTTTCTGTTGACTAATCTAACGATTATTTTTATTACAATAAATAATTAATCTAATGTTCTTTTTTTAATTAGTTAATGAATCCTTTGGAGAACTTTACAGAAAAAATATGTACAACTTCTAATATAATATTTCAACCTTTATTCATTTTCAACCAATGTGGTTGAAGTTTTTACAGTATAAAATAATAAAGAGGCAAAGAAAATGATTTTACTATCATAAACAGGAGTTTATGATTAAACCACAGTAGCCATAAATTTACAGTAGTCTGAGACGTCATGAAATGTTCTTTAGCATCACAAACCATAAAATGTAGTCAGGGTTCTGCTATGGTTTAGCTTGGTTTCCAGAGATCTGGAGCTGATCCGGGGTAGCTCGGTGGTTTGTGACTGTCTTGCGGCGCGCCGTCTTTTAATGGGCCGTTCACATATCACGTCATTTCCAATGTAGATGCATGATAAGCACGCTCATAATGGAAGCGGCGTGGTGCGCGCCTAACCTGATTTTAGCAAGTGAGACATGTTCCTGGGACAACATCGTTGTTGACCCTGGAACAACATTGTGATTAACCAATCAGATTTGAAGAACCAGTTTATAGATTTTGTGAAGTTTATGCTTAAAATCAGTGTTTGGTGCTTGTACATCAGTGTCATTCATCTATCATTTCCTCTGATTTTAGGGATTACTCATGGTTAAGGTTAGGTTTAGGTGTAGGGATATGGTTAAGAATATATTTTTGGAGTAAAATGTTGTTCCAGGGTCAACAAAATATGTTGACCTAGGAACACATCGGACTTGGCAAAATCAGGACGTGCGTGGTGCGCGTCGCGACGCACTCTTTTTTCCAGGCGCGTCCGAACCGCATCGAGTTAAAAAAACATCTCAACTTTTCAGAATGCCGCAAGCGCAAGAATATCAGACCTGAACCAGGAAGTTGGTCACCAGATCACACGGTGACCAGTTAAACCGTAACCGGAGAGAGCCAAGATGTTTTCCTCTGAGGTGCTCACGCATCGCAGTTGTGCTGCCGCGGTACACCATATCGGTTTTGCAAGTATATTGTCTCTGGCAGCACCAGAGAGTCTCAAAGACTTAATAATGATTTTGCCCAAAAAGTCGCTAGATTTGTCACTACACTGCTTGGACAGATATATCCAAAATATTTTGTAGATTTCTGATAAAATAAACTTTAATTTGGATGGTTTGAACCATTTCATATAAAATATATTTAGTAAAGAAAAAGAAAACCCCAAAAATACCATTTAGTAATTAAACATTTCAGATTTTTTCATACCAAAAAAAAAAAATCCTATTCACTGACTGTCTGATGCAAATTGCACATGCTGAAAAGTACTTTCCAGATCTGGCAAACTGTAATCTGATTGGCTACCTTTGGCTTCTGTGAGTTAGCCTGGTAATACCAGACTCTGCTACTTCACTTTGCTTCGTGAGTACAGAAGCTAAATGAAATTGAGCGGAAGTAGGAAGTCTGACGTAGTCAGGCTATCTGTGAGTCAGTGTGGAGAGATTATTTTATCAGTGTGTTTGGAATCAAATCTGTGGTTTATAGCTTTAGTTGTTGGTCAAATAATGGTTTCCTATAGACTTATATAACTTAGTACAACATTGTTCAGAATTGTATTAGCAAAAATAATTAAACCATAAACTTTCTTCTAAATTAGTATTACGCGGGTTCAAAGCTTAGTATGCTGTATATATATTTAAGTCATTTTTGTGTAATTTATAAATTTTAAATGTGGGACTGTCCAATTATTGTCATTAATTGTCATCACATTATCTGCACATAATCTTTGATCTCACAGCACTCTTACGTGAGCAAGAACATTAACAGTAAGTACAGCTCCAGTAAGAGCTTCAAAAAACCTTTCAGAAGCATGTGTTATTCCTTGCATTCTTCTTTTTCTTGGGTGCATTTCTTCTGGATCTCTTCTTCGCAGAAAAAATAAAAATAGAATAAAATAGAAATAGAACTGTACTTGCACCATTTGAAACTAAATTGTCAGAAATATTTATGTTTAAGAGAACTTACCTTTAATGCAATCACTTTGGGATGGGATGCACCCTCAAACTGTCTATGAACACTTACAACCTGTCATGGAGATCCATAGAGATTTCTATTTTGTTTATTTAACTTGTTGTATTAAAAATATACTGTACTGTACATACTGAACCTTTCATAGAAAAAAAAAAGGCTTTTACGAGTGCACCATGGTATTATTATCTACTAACACTACTATTGTGCTGCTACTCCCTCCTCCCCTTATTGTTAGAAAGTGTACATTTTCCTAAATTACACCATTATTGACCTCTAATTTTTGTAAATTATCACTTTGATTATTTTGTATTTTAAGATGATATTATGATTTAATGGATACACACCTCTTTTGGGTTGGTTGCATGGTCATGGGAATGTAGTGACTAAGAGCCAATACGAGATCAGTGGAGCTTTTTTTTTTTTTTTTTTACTAGTGTTCAAATGTCTCCTTGAACTGTCAGTCTAAAGCACAGAACAGAAAGGTCTTTTTTTTTTTTTTTTTTTTGCCAGTGACGAAAAACTTTACTGTGTTCCATGAATGCATTCTCTCACCTGGATGAGTGTGTTAGAAGATCCTTTGACTGAGTAAGATCCAGGCTGCTGAGTGATTTGAGCTTGTCTTCGAGCCCTCACCTGAGATCAGTTAGAGAAATAGATGTTAGTGAATTTGCAGATCAGAACTAGGCATAATCTGCACACTATTGGCCTCTGATTTTTTTTAATGTACAGGTTATTTATTTATTTATTTATTTATTGAGTTCATACTTTAATTCAGCAATTTGATTTGATCAAAAAGTAACAGAGACTCACCAGAGAAGATAAGGGGTTCATCTTTAACCTATGAAAGGACGTGAAAGAGGATTATATATATTATATATATAGAGCGAAAGAGAGATTCAAAACCATAAAAAAAAAATCCACAATGACCTTTGGAGCCAGGCAGTTGGTTTATTTAATTCTCTGGAGTCTGTAAATACCAAATAAATAAAGCTCTGATAATAGCCCATTTTAAATCATACTGCCTCTCAGAGCACTTGCACCATTATATTTGCTTTGTAATTAACATATGTCTTCTTGGCTGAGCCACCATTTACTTGTATTCAATTATTTATTTGTAATTTCAAAACTTCTTTGAAGCAACTGAAAGTAATAATAACTAGATCGATAATACTTATCTCTATATTTCTCAACACTCCTACTCTTTCCTCCATTTCATTCCTCCCTTTTCACATAGTTGTCTTGAATACTTAATTATTTAAAACAAATTAGACATCAAAGTGGAGTGTCCATGGTGTTTGTCTCCTTTTTTTAACCAGCAACATCTAGCAGAGTTCAGAACCTAGTTTCCTAGAAATGACCATTTCAGAAAGCCAATTAAAAGTAAGTGTTGTTTTACATATCACCTTGAAGTATGCAAGAATTATGTCAGAACCTACCAAACCAAAACTGAAGTGCAGTCTTAGAAAGTACATTTTAATTTGTGTGATTGTTCACACATGGGTGTTTGTATTCTGTATGTTAACTGTTGATAAGAGACAGAGGATATGGAAAACTTAGTAAGTGGAAATTCAAATAGCTTCCTGGCACATTGAAATTTCACGGAAAGTTGGAGACGTTAGTTCCTTTCAGGGTATTTTGGGTTGACAGACCATTGAGTCACAGCTTTTCAGACTTCACAGTAGCGGAAAGTGGAAAGGCATCTGTCTCTGCGGTTCTGACTCCTCAAACACACCCTGTCAGTGTCTTTACTGCCTCCTTTAATTTCTTAAATCACTTACATAATGCCTTATGGTTATTATAATTGCACTATTCTCTTACTTTGCCACTGTGACATAAAACCAAGCTGGAATGGAAACTTGCGGTTTAGCATTCCAGAGCTTTTACTGCAGTCCCGTGTAGACCACAGCTTTGAGTATTTCTTATTGTGAATTCAGTGATTTGCTGTCACTACGAATTTTTTTAAAATAAATGTTTAAATGTTTTTAATAAATGCCAACAGTGCTCACAACTGTACAAATACCACTGAAAGGTTGAAGCTTAGGTTAAAAATGCACTTCAAGGAAGCCACAATGCTTTTACATCCCAAATGGAACGTATAACATTTTTCAATCATGAAAGATGTCAAACCAGAAGCTATATCATACCTTTACCTCTGTAATCTGTATGTCGGTACAGTCCACCCTTGTTCCCTTGCAGTCAAGAGCATATGTGAGAAGACAACCCTGCAGACACAGTAGACAGACCCACAGCACCATGGCAATAGCTGCAAGAGTGTGTTGGGGTTAGTTTGTCTCTGAGACTCTCTTTCAGTGTGGTAGTTTTATACTCCCAGTACTAATGGAGACCAGATGGGGATGAGAGAAAAGACCATGCCAATCACACACACACACACACACACATATATCTGCATTCGTCTACATAGCAGAGAAACCTCAGACATACTCAAGCAGTTAGAAGAACAGAAACCCTAAATCTTGCCACAACACACACACACACAAATTCTTAAAGGATATATACACAATTGTATCATGCATTCTATTCCGCAAATAGATATAGTGTCAGTTAATGTTTCTGGACAAAGAGAAACTTTGTTGAAACTTGTACTCCAAAAAAATAAAAAAAAAATAAAAAAATATGGGGATGTTTGGGTAAAAAAAATCGTATTTCTATGGTCGCTTAATAATCACATTCTAGCCTCTGAGGGACATGAACAAAATGCTTTCAAGTTACCTTGTTCTTATACAAGACATCCACATAACTACACAGTATGATTGAAAGAAATTTAAAGCTGTTAAATAAACAACACACATGAAACATATGCACACTTACACACACACACTAAGTTAAACATCAGAAGACATGGCATGACTAATCTCCAGTTGAGAACATTAGTCATGAACTATTGCTGATGAATTTGTATTTTTGTCACATATTAGGATTATACATATGTATGTATATATATCAGATCAACAGATCAAAGTATACACATTGTTATATATATATATATATATTTTAATTTAAAGGATTTTTAAAGTAAAAACAGAACAAAAAACACTGGCTCACATTACTTACAGACACACACACAAATAAAACACTAAATTCTAAATGTATATATATATATATGTGTGTGTGTGTGACCGTAGTGGTATTTTTCTTTAATATAATTTAATCCGGATAACACTGACTACGCCACCTTGGGACTTGCACCCAAGGAAATATGAAAGGAACCCAGGTTCGGTGGTGAAAAGTGAAAAGACAGAGTCGCTTCATCCAATAAACAAATTATTTTTATTTAAGATGAAAAATACCCTATGGGCATCATTTAGTCATAGTATGAATCACAGCAAATTTATTAGGACAATACTAAGATTTACAATGTTAAAAGACCATTCCTCCAGACACACCTGATTTACAATATTGAATCAAACTATTCATTCAACCTTTATTTTTACAGGCAAGTCATTAAGAACAGGTTCTTACTTACAATGGCGGCCTGACAAGTGGAATGACCACTTAGGGAAAGGGAAGTAGGGCTAAAATAAATACAGAACATTAGAAACACAGTTTAACATTTACATAAATACATTTTAAAATATCAAACATCATCAATCTATGTACTATTTTAAAAAATAATTATGTAGTGAAGCAACTGCATTTGTCCATGAACAAGTATGACATACTAGTTTTGAAGGATGAAATTGGAATTAGTTTATCTAGTTTGAAAATGTTTTGCAGAGCATTCCAATCACGAGCGGCAGCAGATTGAAAAGATGTAAGACCAAACGCAGAATTAGTTTTGGGAATGCTTAGTTGAAAATGAAGTGAGGACCGAGTGTTATATGTGACGGATTTTTGCTGCAGCAGTTGACCTACGTAAGGAGGTGAGTGGCCGAGAAGTGTCTTGTAAATGAAGGTGAACCAGTGAATTTTATGCCGATTGTGAAGGGAGGGCCAGTTAACAGATGAATATAAAGCACAGCGGTGTGTATTGAAGGGTGCATTTGTGGCAAACCTGATAGAAGAATGATGAAGAGCATCAAGTTTTGAAAGAGTGGACCACTTACGTGTGCACCGCAAAAAAAATAGAGAGAGGTGCTCAAACCCTGGTGCTCAAAACCCAGGTGACTAGCCACCCCCTCGGCACACTCAGCCTCGACTCGATCCAAAAAAAAAAAAAAAAAAAAAAATTAGTTAGTTGAAATACATAATTGTCACAATCACATCAGACACAAATGTGATGATTACACACTGCTAAATAATTTAACCAGACGGCCACTATGGCCCAAAACACACTGGTCAAACCATTTCCACACAAAAACAGTGAAACCCAAACCATAAGAAAATAATCTGTAAACGAAAAGAAAAAAAAAACTATTTATGAAAAACAGCAGCACGACCTGAGTTAACCATCACGTGGTACGCAGGCGACTGCAAAAGAACATAACAAATCAAACAAGAATGTACTCCAATCAGGTGATACAAAACATTCACTAAAATCATATGTACCACACATCACAATATCCGGATGTACTCACGAATGTTCTGCTAAAACACACAATAACCTCCATTAAACTCGATTCACCCCATAAAACATACACTACAACACATTGCGATCACCGACATACCTGAAAGCTTCCAATAAGCACTTGATGCAACTCACAGGGTACGCTGTCAAGTTACACTGTTACAGCAAAGGACACAGATCATAAACACTTGAAAAGCACATGACGCCATGCATAACCTCCGTCACTTACCGAGAAGCAGCGAATGACACCGGGAGAGGGGTGGGTATGACAAAGCCTACATTCTAGGGCTTCCGATCAATAGCTTAAATAGATCTGCCCTAATTGCCTCATCCACCCATTCCCATATAAGTGTAACAACCACAGAAAAAAAGGAAAATTCCCTACTGCTACACCCCCCCCCCCCCTTCTTTTATCGGCGCCCCGACGATAAGTCAACTCAATATGAACCTTAAGGACAGGATTAATGCCTCAATGCCACCAGACTAGTGTCAGGGCCTAAACAAAGCCAGAACGGCGTTCGTCGTAAAGCTGTTCGTGTCTCTTCAGGCAAGCTTGGACCTGGACCATCCATCAGGGCAGTAGGAGGAGTCAACGGCCTTGCCTCTTGGGCATCTGGAGGGACCAGGGGCAGCCTTGCGACCTCTGGGACCATTCGAACTGGTAGGTACTAAGAACCACCAATCATCCGTGACATCCTCCTGAGTTGGCCCAACTGTTACCAATGGTCGGACCTGAGGGATGTCCTGGGGCTCTGACTGCACTTGGGCTTTCAACATCATACAAGTCTACCTTCAATATCGTTCACATGTTCAATCGCATACACCACCCCCTTCAATACCTGATAAACAACAAAGCTCCACAGGTCTTGAATTTTGTTTCGTCCCTTTAGACCAACATTATGAAGGTAAACTCTCTGACCCTCAGATAATGGCATTTCTTTCACCCTATTTTCGTGATGGTCCTTGCGGCATGCAGCATCACTTGCTAGCCTCTCTCTAGCACCCTCGAATGCGACCTGCAGTCGGGCCTTGTGTTCTCGAACCCAGTCATGTACTGTACCAGCCCCTGACTCCCACACTCTGCCCAACAAGAAGTCAACCGGTAGGTGGGGATCTTGACCAAGCATAAAAAGTGTGGAGACTCCCCAGTTGACTGATGTGGGGTAGAGTTGTAACAAAAGACTAACTGTGGAAGGCAGGCGGCCCAATATCTTTTTCTTGAGGCTGTTACAGTGCGCAGCAAATTGTGCATAGTTCTATTAAAATGCTCACATTGACCATAGCCAGCAGGATGGTACGGTGTGGTACGCGACCGGGTAATTCCATGCAGAGCGCAAAGCTGTTGGATCAGGTTGCCCTCAAAACAACGACCCTGATCGGAGTGGAGGCGACTAGGCACCTCAAACTTGCAGAACCACTCTATCATGAGAACCTGGGCCACAGTAGAGCCCCTCTGCTCCTGGGTAGGTATAGCCACTGTAAACGTACTAAAAATGTCTGTCACAACAAGCACATTTTCCAGGCCATTTTGTGTAGGCTCCAAAACGGTAAAGTCCATGGCCAAAATCTTGTTGGGCCGTGAAGCCAAAAGATGTCTCATGAAACTAGGGGTAGCGGGATTCGTATGTTTTGCTACTTGACACCACTCGCACTCTTGGCACCAGCGCTTCACTTCCACAGCCATTCCTGGCCAAAAGCAGCATTGACGGACCAACTCCTTAGTCCGTTCTATGCCCTGATGCCCATGATCACGGTGCAACTGGGTAAGTATGTCTTGCCTCAACACTGCTGTTAAAACTACTTGAAATACCTCCTTACCACAATGACAATTGGGCCACCCATCGCTGCTCTGTTGCTCCCAATTTAGCAGTGGCAAGATGATTCAGAGCATTATTCTTGGTGTAAATGATGCACTTTTGCCCCAAGAGATACTCACAGACTTTTTCGGTGACTGCCCACTTCAAAGCCAAAAACTCCAATTTCATTGAACTGTAGTTAAGCGGTAGCAAACGGTTGAACTCAAATAATCCAAAAGGAGTACAAAAGGCAATCTTTGCTTTGTCCTTCTCTGCAACAGGAACTTGGTTGTAGCTGCTGATGAAGTTAAGGGTAGAGAACCACTTAGCCCCAGACAGGGCACCCAGTGATTCTTCAGTAAGTGGTAATGGAAAAGCATCTTTACGAGCAACCTTCAGCGAATGACACCGGGAGAGGGGCGGGTATGACAAAGCCTATGTTCTAGGGCTTCCGATCTACACCTTAAATATACCTGCCCTAATTACCTCATCCACCCATTCCCATATAAGTGTAACGACCACAGAAAAAAATTAAAAATTCCCTACTGCTACATATATATATATATATATATCACTGTGCTAGTATTGGATTGACATCTTCCAATGCTCAAAAATTTTGATATAGGATCAGATTTGAAAAAAAATTAAAATGGTATTGATTTTTTGGAGCTCTCTCACCAGTTTGTCAGACTTGCACCAGGGTATGGCTGAGTGGGCATTTCATTTCCTGAAGTTTCCCATAGGGGACGCAATATGCTCCCCTTCAAGGGAATGAGACACTGCATTCCCCTAGGGGACACTCTGGGGAACAATATACCCACTATACCATACCCTGGTGCAAGTCTGACCACCTGGTGAGAGAAATTATCCCCGGGTAATGGGCTTTCTACTTGAAACCCTAAAAGGGGAGACAGCCCATGCTTGGGGATAGGAAGAACAACTACTGACCTCTGACAAGGCTGCTATAAGTAGGTCGCCTACCTAATACCAGCCTTGAACGGTAAATCTTTGACCTGAAAATTCCCAAATTGCGAGCCTGAAAGAGCCTCACCCTATAGCTATATTTGGGCTGACTACTAAACATTTCTGAAATGAGGGAAACATCCTAATCAAGGACAGCTCAACAAGCTATCCTCAAATATTTGCGAACAACCTACTTAAAACCCTTATAAAACAGGGAAGGCAGCCCAACCTAGATCAGAGAAGGAAGCAAAGAACCCTACTTAAAACCCAAAACATTGGAGAGGGTCATCTTGTAGATTATGATGAGAAACATAAAATCTCATGCTCCCTACAGTCCTGAGCTACGCTGAAAAGGTGGCCGCAGGACCAAACCGCAGAGTGCAAGAGGTCAACTTACACGCGAGAGAGAGTCAAGCTAAAGGAAGGAAGGGGGGTGACAGCCAGCACTAAGCACTAAGTGGACATAGTAACAGAGCATTGGATGTCAGCATGCATCAATCAGTTTCTGAGATTCCATCTACTTTCCTTAGCATTATGCCTCCTACATCCTCTGCTCTACTCCTTTAAGGTGGATGAGCTAAAAAAAATCATCCCAGTTCGTGAATGGCCAGCATACTCACCAGACATGTCACCCATTGAGCAAGTTTGGCAGCATGCATCAATCAGTTTCTGAGATTCCATCTACTTTCCTTAGCATTATGCCTCCTACATCCTCTGCTCTACTCCTTTAAGGTGGATGAGCTAAAAAAAATCATCCCAGTTCGTGAATGGCCAGCATACTCACCAGACATGTCACCCATTGAGCAAGTTTGGGATGCTCTGGATCGGTGTATACGACAGAGTGTTCCAGTTCCGTTCCAATATCCAGCAACTTCGCACTGTCATTGAAGAGGAGCGGACAAACATTCCACAGGCCAAAATCAACAACCTGATCAACTCTATGCGAAGGGAGATGCGTTGTATGATGTGAGGCAAATGGTGTTCACACCAGATGCTGACTGGTTTTCGGACCCCCCCGGACCCCCCAATACAGTAAAACTGCACATTTTAGATTTACCTTTTATTGTGGCCAGCCTAAGGTACACCTGTGCAATAATCATGCTGTCTAATCAGCATCTTGATATGCCACACCTGTAAGGTGGATGGATTATCTCGGCAATGGAGAAGTGCTCACTAACACAGATTTAGACAGATTTGTCCAAGTAAAAAGGTATAAAGTAAGCCTTTATAATTGTAATATTTATATGTGGTAAAGAAAATAGGTCAGGTGAAATTTTCTTGTCTATTTATCTTATAAAAGAAAGATAGCATAAATATAAATGTGTAGAAGGAAAATCAAAACATCACAAAAAGCATGAGTTTCAAATTTGGTTAAATTCAGTATCTGGTAAAATACTGAAAAAAAAAAAAAAAACATGGCATGCATTCAGGGGCGGACTGGCCATCGGGAGCACCGGGACATTTCCCGGTGGCCTGACCGTCATTCTGGCCTGCCTGCTCCCGCTGTGTAGTCGATCAAGCTGACGTGTAATAGACTGTAATGCAACAGCTAATTAATTGACCACATGACCAAACATCAGCGAAGCACTGCCAAATTGGCTATATTCAGAGGCAGGCTTTATCTTAGAAAATCGTGCAAAAATGGAGTGTAAACGCAAAGGAGGAGCAGAGACGGAAAGGAGAAAAGCCCGGGCCACAGACGCAGCACGTTGCTGCAAAATCCCAGCCATGTTCGCCAGTAAGGGAGCAGGTCGGTCAAAATTACATTTATATTTATTATGGTTAACTGAAAAAAAAAACGAACCGTTCAGTTCACCACACACGGTTCGACACGCGCTGGGACCGCTGTTCAACTTAAATCTGACAAAGCATCTGTAATATGGTTTACTATAAATAACACGTAAAACAAACAGCGTTCAAATAATATATGTTTCTATTGATGCATGCGCATTCTGGATTCACAGACATTACAACAACAGTGATGAAAAACACAGTGATGAATTATCATTCACTCTTGTTCAATACGAACACTGCATCAGTCTTCTCTTAAAGTGACAGTCTTTATATTAATCGAACAGCAACAACCAAGTAATCACTCACTGCTCTTGATTAAAAAGCATTTTTTACTTTAATAAAGAATAATCTTTTATTTATAGACCAAAATACAATGCTGTTTTACATTTGATTAATTTCTGTACCTAAAAACTAATGCAAGACCTACCTAAAAAAAACCCTGAAAGTCAGTTTATTTGATATTGATATACATATATATTTTTTGAAAGTATAGTTTTTCCATAAACATAGCACATACAACTATACCGAAACTGGGACTCTAAAACCTGTGAAAAAGTTGAACTGTTTCACCCTAATATTTACATAATCATTTGGCAGACAGACACTTTCATTCAAAGAGACTTACAATAGATTAAAGGGGGGGTGAAATGCTCGTTTTCAGTCAATATCATGTTAATCTTGAGTACCTATAGAGTAGAACTGCATCCTTCATAATTCCAAAAAGTATTTAGTTTTATTATATTCATAAGAGAAAGATAGTCTGTACCGATTTTTCCCGGAAAAACACGACCGACTGGAGGCGTGACGTGTGGGCAGAGCTAAAGAATCACGAGCGCCAGTTGCGTTTGGAAGCTGTGACAGCTGTGAAGGCTGAATCTGAACGAGAGCAGCAGCAGCAAGGACTCGCTCCGAGCGGGGCTCGAACCCGGGTCTCCGATGGGAGGCGGACGCACTAACAAGGAGGCAGAGATATTTTAAGCAGTTTTACTCACCGCCTGTGGTTCCAACACACAATCGTGACCCCTTTTTCGTTGGGATTGCATCATCCTTAAGAAATAAACGATAAGCAAATCCGTCGTCAAACTGGGCTTTGTTTGTAAAACAAGCATTTTAGAAATGCAGGGAACAAACACAAACACTTGCACAACTCCGTTGATGCTCTGTAAAAATAAACTCCATCCACTGGTCCCTTAATGCTGTTTTTTCTTTGGTAATCTGTGCAGGGTTGTCTTGCCCTGGCAACCAAAAACACACTCCTTTTGTGACATTTCGCGACGCTCTCGCTCTGATCAGTGATTGTCTGGGCACAGCCTCTCTCTCTGTCTCTGCTCTGCTAGAAGGGAGCGCGCGCTCTTCCGGCAAACGTGCCCTCAGGACCCATATAAGGAAATTCCGCTCCATCTAACGTCACACAGAGCCATACTCGAAAAAAACTTTACGAAACTTGTGACAAACCGGAAGGAGTATTTTTGGAACAGAAATACTCCTTCAAACATACAACTTAATTTTTTAAACTTTGTCTATGTTTAGCATGGGAATCCAACTCTTTAACAGTGTAAAAAACTCAGTATGCATGAAATAGCATTTCACCCCTCCCTTTAATATATATATATATATATATATATATATATATATATATATATATATATATATATATAGTTAATGTATACCATGATAGATGTTTTAAAAGAGCATCTTAATGACAAACTAGCACACTGTTTTACATATGAAGCTACAGTAATTTTTTAGTGGCAAACTTGACCAGAAATTGATTTTCCATTTCTAGCCTACAATATGTAGCCTAGTGTACAATGTTAATTTATTTTGAAGGTGACAAAGGAAGCAACAGTATCTTGTTGAACAAGAGGGGGTGGACAGTTCAGCTTTTTGAGTCAGAGCAGGAACCTTCAGGTAAAGTTTAAGCTATAAGCAAAACTAAACATGATGGCTATACTCTTAAAGAATATGTGCTTTTATGATTTATAAGGTCATCAGTAGTAGGACTGTGATCATTGGGACATACAATTGATGGCTGCATAATTAATATAGATTATTGAAAGTGCTTATTTCATATTGCAGAGAGACTCGATGTGCAGAGTGAGAGAGAGGGGGATCAAGGGAAAGATGATAGAGACAGTGAATGCCTTGATACTTCTTAATACTTCATTTGATTATTTTGCCCGTTCACAGTCTAAGGATTTTGATTTCTTATTTAAGTATAACCCAATTCAAACAACTGAAAGAGCCAAAGAGTGTAGCAGTCTGGTGGACACATGAATTGGGTGGTGGTGACTGCCACAACAGAGGTGGCCTGGGGTGGAGTCAAATTCCCGGGCTGCTTTACTGTCCCAATCTGCCACTGCATGCATTATTAGGGCCTGAGCCCAAGGAGTGAAGAGTCCTATTTTTTTTCCTTAAGATTATTCTTCATAAATATTTGTATTTTTTTGTAAAGGTTTTTGGGACTTCAGGAGCCCTTTATATGCTCAAAGACTCTTGAAAATGGACACACATGTTGGAATCTGTGGCCAATATTGCCGGACAGAGACTGGTACACGGGCTTGGCAAAGGTACTCCACAGAGCCCCCTGGAATTTGGAGGCATGCTTATTATCAAATGCTTATTTGTTTTAGATATATACTCCAGACTTGGTACATATATTGATCTCATCAAGTTGGATGACTTTCTAATTTACAGTCATTAGATACGGCCATCAGCAAGTCAGCTTTTTTGGTTTTAAGGTGGATTTTTGCAAAAATCAGCCTGTTAATTAGTGCATACTTCTCCAAGGAGAATCGTGTAACAATGTCAAGATACTGAAGATGTTAAACTGCAAACGGGTTTTCCGGTTATGGCGCATGAGGAGTAGACGTGTGCGCGGTTCGCTCCCTAAACTAAAGTTTATCTCTAAAAAAACCTCAGCATTTTCGTTGACATCTGACATCATTTGTTTTATAACGGTTTTGTGACTTCATTCGATCTTGAAATGTCCAAAGGAAGGGGAAAACAAGCCGATAAAGACAGAGAAGGTGCCTCTTCGCCGGGTGTTAGCGTTACACTAGCCGAGATCAGTGCTTTACACGATGACCTCAGAGCATCTATCACCGCGGATTTCAAAGCATCTTTCGAAAGTTTGGCAACGAAGTTGGATAACATTCAGTCCACAGTGGCAGATCATGAGCATCGGGAATCTTGAGTCCGGCACTACGGAAATCAGTCAACAGCTTGCAACAACAGCAGAACGACTCGAAGCTACGTGTTCGGGCTCCAGAAGGATAATGAGTGGCTTAATGCTAAAGTCTCAGATCTCGAGAGCCGCAGCTGGCGCCAAAACATTTGAATGCTGGGCTTACCCGAGTCAATCGAAGGGCCACGTCCGAGTACATTTTTCTCTCAGCTTCTGGTCGATGTCCTCGGATCTCAGGTGTTAACCTTGCCGCCCGAGCTAGACAGAGCTCATCGCAGCCTCGCACCTAAAACAGTGCCTGGGCAGAGACCGCGACCCGTCATTTTGCGATTTCATCGTTTTCAAGTGAAGGACTTGGTCATCCGCGAGTCTCGCAAGAAGGGTTAGTAGATGTATGAAGGACACAAAATCTGTATCTTTGAGGATTACTGCCCCGAGGTTTTGAAACTTTGCTCTGAGTATAAGGATGTGATGTCGTCATTGTACAAACGCGGACTCAAGCCTGCGCTTCTGTTCCCTGCTAGACTGCGAATTACTCTTCCAAACAGTGAGAAGAAATGGCTGGCTTCAGTCGCGGAAGCCAACAACTTCATCCAGAGCTTGGACTCATAGTAAATTGGACGGACTGTATTTTATTTTGAGCAGTTTTGATTTTGACTATTTTGAACAGTATTTGACGTTTTTCCCCCCCATTATTTTAAAGAATAGCTTGGTCGTCGGCCTGCGGGTTTGAGTCTGGAGTCTGGACACTTGGCTAAACTGGCAAAGTTGATTATTTTTCTCTTTCTTAAAACTTGCTAACTACAAGGACCCTTCAAATCTCATTTTATTTACAGTTTGGTTAAAAAAAAAAAAGCTTTGGAATTAGTTTAAAATTCTGGTATACAGACAAACAGCTTTTAATTTTCAAATCAGACTCCATCATACTGCGAGCAGGCTTTAATTTCAGATTCTTTTTAAGGATAATGTGGGCTGTTTAGTGAATTTAACATTGTTAAACTTGACAGAGTTGTTTTATATTGAACTTGTTCACCACAAAGTCCCTGCTATTTGAGTAAGCTTAATTCATACATGGTGTGCTAATTTTGGACAACTTGTTTTACTGTCCTTTTGCCCAAGTTATATTATTTTTTTTTTTTTTTTAAGTTTGCGTTTATATTTTACATTAGATTTGTTTTTGAAGATTGTCTGTCAGTAATTTCTGATAATCACTATTGAGGTTATGCACCTTTAACGGGAGGACAAGGAGTTAGGAAACTTGTTATGGCAAACCCTTATGAAAATTAACCGTGGTTTAACTACAAATAAAACCAAAAAACCATGGTTACTATAGTTAAACCATGGTAACTTCAAATTAACCATGGTTTTGCTATATTAACCATAATTTAACCATGGTATTTGTAGTAAATCTGTGGTTATACAAATGGAAGTCAACACGCCAAAAAACCATGGGTTACTACAGTTTTACTATAATAAAACCATGGTTATTTTTCGTAAGGGAAGTGGGTCCAGTTGCTGTTCTTGTAAGCTGGTGGGGTGGGGCGGGTGGAGTGGTGGTTGGGGGTTGTTTTTTTTTTTGTTTTTTTTTCTTATATCTTTGTCAATCTGTGTGCAATCACTATGGCACTTTATATCCTTATATGTTACAAGCAAGATGTACTATTGGCTGGGGTGTTTGTGCGGGGAGTTGGCGGTCTCAGAAATCTTGTCATGTTCAGTGAATTAATTATCCACACCCATGATGAATAACAAGATGGCACCTCGTGGCGCACTGAAATTCACCAGCTGGAACGTCAAAGGACTGAATTCTCCGGTGAGACGAAATAAAGTTCTTAATTATTTGAAACAATTGAATACTAGCATAGCATTTATTCAGGAAACACACCTCAGGCCTGCAGACCATCTACCACCATCTACCACTCCAGCTTCCAGGATAGGTCCCGCGGGGTAGCTATTCTCATCCACAAATCAGTTCCTTTCTCCGTTTCTGAGGTCATCTCGGACCCCAATGGGCGTTTTATTATTCTTAGAGGACAGATCAATGGAGTTTGTTTGATTTTGGCCAATGCGTATGGCCCAAACTGGGATGATTAGGCTTTTTTCAAAAAAAGTTTTGTTTTCCCTCCCTGATTTGAACTCCAACCAACTAATTCTGGGTGGGGATTTTACTTGCTGTTCAGAGCCTCTTCTAGACCGTTCCTCATCTAGGCCATGTGCACAGTCTAAGTCCAGCAGGACAATTCAATTATTCATGGAGCAATATGCTGTTCTGATGTTTGCCGTTTTTTTTTTTTCCCTGTACATCATACTTTCTCCCGCATTGATTACTTTCTTGTTGATAACAAATTGCTTCCAATGATTAGCTCATGCATCTATAATACTATTGTTATCTCAGACCATGCAGCAGTTACATTTGACCTCACCTTAACGAGCCTTTCGATTTCCCGGTCTCCTTGGCGTTTTAACTCTTTGCTCAATGATTCTAATTTCATATCTGTCATTAACGATCGTGTTGACCTTTTTATTTCTACAAATGTTTCCCCTGATGCTTCATCTAAGACAATTTGGGAGGGATGCAAGGCTTATTTAAGGGGAGAAATAATTTCATATTCAGCTTATACGAGAAAAATAATGAATGAAAGGAGAGCTAATCTTTTGAATACTTTGGCAGACCTCCAGTCTAGGTGTGTTAATTCTACAAACGCCGATTATTTGTTAAATTTCTGACAACAAAGACAGAGTTTGACTTACTTACTACAAATGAGGCCACTGAAGCTCTACATAAAACTTGTTGCAATTATTGTGAATTCGGTGATAAATCAAGTAAATTGCTTGCCCATCAGTTGTGTCAGTCTGCTGCTTCACATCTCATTACTCAAATTTCCACCACTAGTGGGTCTTCAGTTAATCCACTAACTATCAATAATGAGTTCAGGAATTTTTATTCCTCGTTATATATTTCAGAAAGCATCGCTGAAGTAGCCCAATTCAATAGTTTTTTCAATTCCTTCAATATGCCTTGCATGGATCCTGATATCTCCTCAAATTTGATAGGCCCTCTTACATTGAATGAAATTAAGTCTGCGCTTAGTCTAATGCAGAATGGCAAATACCCAGGGCCGGATGGCTTCCCTGCCGAATTTTTCAAGACATTTTCTGACCAATTAACACCTCTTTTACTTAACATGTTCAATGAGTCTTACAGCTCAGGTATTCTTCCTCATTCCTTACGGCAGGCTATCATTTATCTTATTCTCAAAAAAGATAAAGCTCCTTCTCAGTGCAGCAATTATCGCCCCATCTCCTTACTTTGTTCAGATGTAAAATTATTCCTAGCAAGGTCCTAGCAAGACGCCTGGAGGTGGTCCTTCCAACTTTAATTTCCACTGACCAAACAGGCTTTATTAAAAATAGACATTCTTTTCATAATATTAGACGTCTTTTGAATATTCTCTATTCTTCTTCTTTAAAGAACGCCAGAGTTAGTTATTTCCATGGATGCTGAGAAGGCGTTTGACAGGGTCGAGTGGCATTATTTGTTTTATACACTGAAGAAATTTAGCTTTCCTGATCAGTTTATAACTTGGATTAGGCTTTTATATACATCTCCCTTGGCCTGTGTTCGAACTAATAATAACTATTCTGAGTATTTCTCCCTTGGTCGCTGGACTAGACAGGGTTGCCCACTTTCTCCCCTTTTTTTTGCAATAGCCATTGAGCCTTTGGCAATTGCTCTAAGATCCAGTGCAATGGCTGGTATTCAAAGGAGAGGGTTGGAGCATAAGCTATCTTTGTATGCAGATGATCTTCTCTTATACTTTATGTCTCTAAGCCTGGCACTTCCATTCCCCTTGTACTTGATTTGCTAATGGATTTTGGCCTAATCTCAGGCTATGAGTTACATTTTAGTAAAAGTGAATTAATGCCCATTAACAAGGCTGCCTTGAATTATCCATTAGCTTCCTTACCTTTTAGGTCTTCCTTACGAAGTTTTAGATATTTGGGCATGAATGTGACAAAGAACTTTTCAGACTTATTTGATCAAAATTTTGTCCCGCTGCTTAATCGTCTATCTAAGGATTTTAACCGTTGGTCTCTCCTTCCTATATCCCTGATTGGTAGGGTTAATTGTATTAAGATGAGCGTGCTCCCTAAATTTTTTTATTTATTTCAGGGTATTTGTCATGACATACATTTGTTTTTTATTTACTAACACCATCTTGTGGCAGTTTGATGTTATAACAAAGAAATTGATTATTGTAAACCATTTTCTTAGTGGTTGGTTTAGGTCATGTGACTCTTGGGTTAGAGGTTAACCAGGAAATAGCCACTGTGTTCCAGTTTTCTTTCTGTGTGGTGGGCCAACAAGTCATCTCTCTGTTTTCTTCACGTTTTTGTGCCTCAGAAAGTCTTTGCCTGTAAGTTTATCTTTTTTGCATGTATGTGTATATAAATATTTGTAATTCATTAGTTTGAGTTTAAAAACGAACTATTCAACAGTGATGGCAATTTGTTTAAAATTACACTAAGAGAACTGATTATAGCCTTTAATATGTGCTCAGAGAATATTTGTAAACAGCAGAAATTCATTTGTGTTTATTTTGAGAATATTTTGTAACAAGACATTTGTAATCTTTGTATATTTCAGTTTTACAAAAAAGAGAAAGAAGAGGAAAGAACAAAACAGTAAAACTTTCAACTTTACTACTGCGTCTGCCCTTTTCTGACTCCTGTTAGCTATCTGTCAATGTTGCGTAGATGGAACACGCATCTAGGACAGAATAGTAAAAAGGCAACCGCTCAGTAGGTACTGAAGTTCAAGGAAAGCAAGCTTCAACTCCATCATTCCTCGTTCATCATCACGCCCTGTACTCCTAGACAGTATTAGCAATTCATGATGGCGGAGAAATCTACGGAGGCTGAAAAAGCTATGGAGGCTGGGGAAGCTACAGAGCGAAGTCAAGCATTTGAAACAAGATCTATAGCTTCTGCTTCAACTAATAGATCTAGAAGCTCATCGGCTAGCGCAGCTGCTGCCAAGGCTCGCGCTAAACTGGAAGCTGCACGGGCCAGGACTGAATTCCTTAAAAAAGAATCAGAAATCTTGATTGAGAAAGCTCAACTGAAAGTTACAGAGGCATGTATGGAAGCGTCACTGGCAGCTATAAAGCATGAAAGTGAGGTGGCAGCAGCCATTGCTGAGACGAAGGTTTTGGAGGCAGCAGCAGATAGTGAACTCGGAGAAAGGATTTCTGATGTGAGAGAAGTTTCTGATCGCACTCGTGATTACATCATGAATCAGTCTCAACTGAGGTTATTGTCTCCAGCTGGAGATGAGCCATGTCAACTACCTCTAAAGCCCATTGTCCATGTGTTGAGGCCTGAGACACCTCCAAGGCATCATCGCTTAGCATCTTGGGATGTCAGAGATTCTAACAATAAACCTGATACTGAGAGTATAACGCAGCATCCTCAGAAGTCAGTGCAAACAACTAGTCAAAAATACCAAATTCCACCCTTCACTTCTTCTCCATATAAGACAACATCACAACCATCGTTCAACAACGACACTAATGTGAGTGAGGTCGCCAGGTACTTAGCACGCCGAGAGCTTGTTAATTCAGGGCTCTTCAATAGAAGAGCCAAGATCCAAGATGGCGGCGCCCTGTTTGGCTGCGGCTGCATGGGCTCATGACAGTTTCGGATTTTCTGACCAAATTAGTTTGTCTACGACGATGAAAATAGCGGCCACTCAACATAAGATAATGTATGATCGCCAGCATCTACTGGAATTACGACCATATAGCGACTTCGGGTTCTTAGACAAAAGATCCCAGGAGTGTCTAAGTAGCCTGGGAGTGTTACGCCGGCAAGATCCAGCAGCCGACAGTTTAGTAGACCCGCCTACCAATACAAGCCGACAGAGGAGAAAGCGGAGGCGGTGTGATCGGAGGCGGAAGCGCGGCTGTCGGGGAGGACTAACAGCTAGGCTAAAAGCTAACCCCCACAGAACGCCGCTCCCATCTATCTTTTTCTCAAATGTCCGCTCCCTGGATGGAAAAATGGATCACCTGCAGCTGGAACTAACATCAAAACAAGAGGTTAGGAACTGTTGTGCTTTAATTCTGACAGAGACATGGCTAAACACATCAATCCCGGATAATGTTGTTAGCATTGAAGGATTTGCTACATTCCGTGCCGACAGAAGCCGCGAACTCAGTGGTAAATCCCGGGGGGGTGGGCTGTGTGTTTACACTAATAACAACTGGTGTAAAAACGCTAGGATAGTCTCAATACATTGTTCATCGGACATTGAGCTTTTGACTATAATCTGCAGACCAGTCTACCTACCCAGAGAGTTTAGCTGTGTTATCATCACTGCTGTGTACGTGCCTCCCAGTGCTAACACGAAGGTGGCTATGTCTGTTCTCTATCAGACCATCAGTGAGCTGCAATCCACTTATCCTGAGGGCATCTTCATTGTTGCTGGGGATTTTAACCAGGCCAACATGAAAACAGTTCTCCCACATTTCCACCAGCATGTGGAATTCGCAACTAGGGGACAGAACATACTGGACAAGGCCTATACAAACATCAAAGATGCATTCAGAGCAGCCCCCCGCCCCCAACTTGGCTCGTCAGACCATCTATCTGTTATGCTTATTCCTGCATACAAGCCCCTGCTCATCAGAGGGAAACCTACAGTGAGGAAGGTGAGAATATGGTCGGAGGGGGCTATGGAGGCACTCCAGGACTGTTTTGAGTGCACTGACTGGGACATGTTCAAGACAGCTGCCACCTACAACGGTTATACGAGCATTGATGAGTACGCCATATCAGTGTCAGCTTACATTAGCAAATGCACAGAGGACGTCTGCGTCATGAAGACCATCATTTCCCGAGCCAATCAGAAACCCTGGCTGACTGCAGAAGTATGCAAGATGCTAAAAGCACGGAACATTGCCTTTAAGTCTGGTGACGTGGAGGCTCTGAGAACAGCAAGAGCAAATCTGAACCGTGCCATCAGTTTGGCAAAGCGTACTCACAGTAAAAAAATTCAGGACTTGTTCCATGATTCTTCCAACATCAGCAACATGTGGAAAGGCATACAGGCTATCACCAACCACAAGGTAACTCCTCCATTTGGAGGTGAAGCTGACTCTGTCCTCCTCGATGAACTAAATTTCTTTTTTGCGAGGTTTGAGGCACTAAACTGTACCCGTGCTGAGAAAGCAGTTCCCCATCAGCAAGAAAAGACACTTTGCCTGGACATAACTGATGTGCGGAAGTCTCTGAGGAGGGTAAACATCCGGAAGGCTCCAGGCCCTGATAACATACAGGGGCGAGTGCTCAAGGAATGTGCAGACCAGCTGGCTTGTGTTCTGACGGATATTTTTAACATGTCGCTAGACCAAGCCATAGTGCCATCGTGCCTAAAGACTGCCACCATTATCCCAGTGCCAAAAAAATCTCGGATCACTCTCTAAATGACTACCGGCCCATCGCACTGACTTCCATCATAATGAAGTGCTTTGAAAGGCTGGTTAAAGACTACATAATCTCTAGACTCCCTCTCACGTTTGACCCCTTTCAGTTTGCCTACCGGCCAAATCGCTCCATTGAGGATGCCATCTCCTCCGCTCTACACTCGAGCCTTGCACATCTGGAGGAGAAGAACACGCATGTTAGGCTGTTGTTTCTGGACTTCAGTTCAGCTTTTAATTCCATCATCCCTCAACATCTGGTAGACAAACTGAAACCTCTGGGCTTCAGCACCCCCTTGCGGAACTGGCTGCTTGATTTCCTCACTGACAGACCTCAGTCAGTACGGGTTGGACAGAATACCTCCAGCGTCATCACCCTCAGTACAGGCTCCCCTCAGGGTTGTGTCCTGAGTCCTTTGTTGTTCACCCTGATGACACATGATTGCTTCCCTAGGCATGTCACAAATCACATCGTGAAATTTGCGGATGACACAACAGTGGTAGGCCTCATCAGGGATGACAAGGACCTGGCTTACAGAGAAGAGGTGGAGCAGTTGGCGGGCTGGTGCAGAGATAACAGCCTGATCCTGAATGTCGACAAGACCAAAGAACTCATTGTCGACTTCAGGAAGAACCAGCCCAGCCATGCTCCACTACTCATCAACAACATAACCGTGGAGGTGGTTAGCAGTACAAAGTTTCTGGGGGTGCTTATCACAAACGATTTTACCTGGTCTGTAAACACTGCATCACTGGTGAAGAGGGCACAGCAGCGGATGTACTTCCTACGGAGGATGAGAAGAGCCCATCTGCCCCCACCTATCCTCACCATATTTTACAGAAGCACCATAGAGAGCATCTTGACCAGCTGTATCTCAGTGTGGTGTGGAGGCTGTAGTGCCTCTGACTGGAAGGATATGAGAAGAGTGGTGAGGACAGCAGAGAGAATCATCGGCACTTCTCTTCCCTCCATTCAGGACATTGCAGAGAACCGCTGTGCATCTCGGGCCAGAAAAATCTGTAGCGACTCCTCTCACCCCCATTATGGTCTGTTTATTCTGCTGGCCTCCGGAAAGAGGTTCCGCAGCATGCGGTGTAGGACCACCAGGTTCTATAACAGTTTTTTTCCCCAAGCCATCAGACTGTTGAACACTTAGAACACTTTGTTGCATTGACATTTACACTGTACTGAAACTGTGGCCTATGCAAACGAAATTTCGTTCTGTACACACTTGTTGTATACTGAATGACAATAAAAGTCTGTCTGTCTGTCTGTCTGTCTCTGTCTGTCTTCAAGTTTGACGATCGTCCCGAGAATTATTGGGCGTGGAAGTCCTCTTTCATCAACGCAATTGAAGGTTTGCACCTGGGTTAGACCTTCTGTCTAAATGGTTGGGAGAACAGTCTTCACAACATGTGCGAAGGATCAGAGCTGTGCACACAGGTAATCCAAACGCAGGCTTCGGAAAAGCATGGGAGCGCTTGGAGGATTGCTATGGCTCTCCAGAGATTATTGCGAAATCCCTCTTTGACAGGATTGATAGCTTTCCAAAAATCAGCAACAAAGATGCGAAAAAGCTTAGAGAACTTGGAGATCTTCTACAGGAAGTGGAGTCTGCGAAACATGAAGGCTACCTACCCGGACTTACTTATCTTGACACCGCACGTGGTGTTGCTCCTATCGTAGATAAGTTACCTTACAGTCTTCAGGAGAGGTGGATGGCTCAAGGTTCTCAGTACAAATCAGCACATCAAGTCGCTTTTCCTCCATTCTCATTCTTCTGTGATTTCATCTGCAGAGAGGCTCGAACACGCAACGATCCAAGTTTTGCTCTGTCTTCAGGAATCCATAGTGTGTTGAAACCAGAGCAGCAATTCAAGAGACAAACGAAAAGCTCAGTCTATACTCACAAGACGGAAGTGTCAGCAGCGACTGTGAGTCAGACACACAGCTCAAACTATGAATTGGATGATGTGAATAAGGTCTGCCCAATTCATAAGAAGCCCCACCCTCTCAATCGTTGTAGAGGTTTTAGGATCAAACCTCTGGATGAGTGCAAGACTTTTCTAAAAGAGAAAGGTGTTTGCTACAGGTGTTGTGCAACAACCACTCATCTGGCTAGGGACTGTAAGGCAGCTATTAAATGTAAGGAATGTGGCAGTGATACTCATATCGCAGCGCTTCATCCAGGACCACCGCCTTCAAACTTATTTGATCATGGCGGGGAGGGAGAGAAAGACACGCCTCAACCTGCTATAACTTCCAAGTGTACAAAAGTCTGTGGTTACGGTGAATGTTCACGGTCATGTTCTAAGATTTGCCTGGCTAAGGTTTACCCAGAAGGCCACCCAGAAGAAGCAATCAAGCTTTATGTGATCCTGGATGACCAGAGCAATAGATCGCTCGCTAGAACCAAGTTCTTCGACTTGCTGCATGTCAAAGGAGAGAACTCAACATATACTCTACGTACCTGCGCAGGTGTGACAGAGACTGTGGGAAGAAGAGCTACTGGTTTCATTATAGAGTCTTTAGATGGAGTTATGAAGGTGAAATTGCCAACGTTGATCGAATGCAACAATATGCCAGACGACAGGGCCGAGATACCAACACCTGATGCAGCACGTTGGCACACTCACCTAAAGCCCATTGCGCATTGCATTCCTCCTTTGGATCCAGAAGCCCAAATTCTTCTCCTTTTGGGTCGTGACATCCTTCAGGTTCATAAAGTACGGGAGCAGCATAATGGTCCTAATAACGCACCCTATGCACAAAGACTAGACCTAGGATGGGTCGTAGTCGGAGACGTCTGCTTAGGATCTGTCCACAGGTCTGCAGCACTTAGTGCTTACCGTACCCATGTACTTGATAATGGATGTCCTTCTCTACTTCCTCCATGTCCCAACAAACTCAGCGTTAGGGAGAAGTTTGACATCAAGCCTCCGCCTGAGATATCTCTGACGCACGGCACCTTCATCTTTGATGACTATGCCATAGGAGATACCATCTTTGAGAGGACAAAGGAGGATAATAAAGTTGGATTGTCTATTGAAGACAGGCGTTTTTTGGACATCATGGATAAAGACATGTTCATGGACGAGAGCAATAGTTGGGTTGCACCACTCCCATTCAGAACACCTCGTCAACGACTCCCTAATAATAGAGAACAGGCATTTACACGCCTAACCTCCCTTTTGCGCACACTGGAAAAGAAGCCTGAGATGAAGTCTCATTTTGTTACCTTCATGCAGAACATCTTTGATCGTGACCATGCCGAAATAGCCCCTCCTCTTCGAGAAGGCCAGGAATGTTGGTATTTACCTACCTTTGGGGTGTACCACCCACAGAAGCCTGGTCAGATCAGAGTTGTCTTCGACTCCAGTGCGCAAAAACAGGGCATCTCCTTGAACGATGTTCTTCTCTCTGGTCCTGAATTAAATAATAGCCTCTTGGGAGTCTTACTACGTTTTAGAAGGGAGCTGGTAGCTGTAACTGCAGACATCGAACAGATGTTTCACAGCTTCATTGTGAAAGAGGAAGATAGAGACTTCCTTCGTTTTCTCTGGTTCAAGGATAATGACACCAGCAAAGGGATTATTGAATATCGTATGAAGGTGCACGTGTTCGGTAATAGTCCATCTCCTGCTGTAGCCATTTATGGTCTTCGACGAGCAGCAGCTTATGGTGAGGAGGAATATGGTTCAGACGCCAGACACTTTGTAGAGAGAGAATTCTACGTCGATGATGGACTTTTGTCAACACCCACAACTGCGGGAACAATCGATCTGTTGACACGAACAAAGCAAATGCTGGCAACTTCAAATTTAAAATTGCACAAGTTTGCTTCTAATAGCAAGGAAGTAATGAATGCATTTCCGACCACAGATCATGCGAAGGGACTCAAAGATCTAAACTTGGAAGTTGACCCTACCCCCATCCAACGTAGTCTCGGACTTAGCTGGGATGTGAAAGAGGACACATTTACCTTTCATGTAACCGACATTAAGAAGCCCTTTACCCGGAGAGGGATACTGGCTACTGTCAACCGTCTCTTCGACCCACTTGGGTTCGTTGCCCCTGTCATCATTGAAGGGAAATTCCTGCTACGAGAACTCTCAGGTGAGACTTGTGACTGGGATTCTCCTCTCCCTGAAGACAAGGAAGAAGCATGGAATGCATGGAGGAGATCCCTACAAGATCTCAAACAATTGGAGATTCCTAGAACATATGTTTATACTACTTTCTCTACAGCTCTGAGGAAGGAACTCCACATTTTCTCTGATGCTTCTGTCAAAGCGATTGCAGCAGTGGCATATCTTCGTGTCATCAATGGCGAAGGAGCATGCCACACTGGGTTCGTATTGGGGAAGGCCAAATTAGCCCAGGCTGGAACTAGGAGCTGCGGTTTTAGCTGCAGAGATAGCAGAGATAATCACAAATGAGCTGGACTTCACTTTAGATGCTGTGGAGTTTTACACCGATAGTAGAGTCGTCCTGGGGTACATTTATAACCAGACAAGACGGTTCTATGTATATGTAGCCAACAGAGTGCAGCGTATCCATAGAGTGTCAAACCCAATGCAATGGCACTATGTGTCTACTAAGCATAACCCTGCAGATCATGCCACCCGCTCAGGAGTGGGAATTTGACCTCCTCGGGCCAGAGTTGGACACAGAAGTTCGTCCTCTTGCTACTACTGTATCCGATGATTTACATCTTGAATGTCAACGGTTCGAGCGATTCTCTTCTTGGAGGTCATTAGTCAGAGCCATAGCTTTTCTCATACATGTCGCTCAGACTTACAGTTCGTCTGATGATAGAGAAAGAGCCTGCAGCTCATGGCACTACTGTGCTAAGCCGCGTACAGTGAAAGAGTTGTTACAAGCAGAGGAAGTTGTAATCAAGAGTATTCAGAGGGAAGCTTACCAAGAAGAGTTCACCTGCATCGCCAAAAAAGATGACATCCCGAGGCACATTGCTCTGAAAAAACTGAACCCTTACGTAGATAGTAGAGGTCTTCTCAGGATAGGAGGTCGGCTTAAAAATGCAACTTTGGATCTCCAAGAGAAGTTTCCTTTGATTGTTCCAGGACGCAGTCATGCTGCGAAGCTACTTGTGGAGTATTACCATGATCGAGTCAAGCATCAGGGTCGTGTGTTTACTGAATCAGCTATCCGCAATGCAGGGTATTGGATTGTTGGTGTTAAGAAGCTTATCAACAGCATTGTACACAAGTGCATCGTATGCAACAAGCTTTGTGGGAAGGTACATACATATTGAGCTGATTGACAGTATGGATTCATCCACCTTTATAAACGCCTTGAGAAGGTTTTTTGCTCTACGAGGTCCTGTCAAACAAATTTGGTCTGATTGTGGGACCAATTTTGTAGGAGCCTGTAAAGAGCTGGAAATTGTGGTAAATGATCCTCAAGAGCCTAGTGTGAGGAAGTACCTGAGTGGAGAGGGTTGTTCATGGGTCTTCAATCCACCTCACGCATCCCACATGGGAGGAGCCTGGGAGCGGATTATAGGAGTCTCCAGGCACATACTAGATTCCATGCTCCAACAGATCAGTCCTTCCCGCTTGACACATGAAGTGTTGTCCACCATGATGGCAGAGGTTACAGGAATCGTCAATTCAAGACCCCTTGTTCCTATTTCAACAGACTCAGATTCACCTTTCTTGTTAATGCCAGCCATGCTCCTAACTCAAAAGGGTCATACACTCCTCCCACCTCCAGGTGACTTCAAGGAAACCAATCTCCATAGACAGCAATGGAGAAGGGTGCAACATCTTGCTAATACTTTCTGGAATAGATGGAGGCGTGAATACCTCTCAACACTTCAAAGCCGAAGCAAATGGCAAGAGGAACGACGAAATCTAAGAGAGGGCGATGTTGTCCTTCTTAAGGATGCTCAAAGTAAGCGCAATGAATGGCCTATGGCTCTTGTGACCAAGACTTTTCCTAGCAGTGACAAAAGAGTCAGAACGGTTGAACTAAGAGTTGCAAGGAATGGGACAATCAAGACATTCCTCAGACCTATATCGGAAACCGTTCTGCTCATGCCGACGGAGGACTGATATTTGTGAGGTCTTATGTGAACATTCTCAGGTTATATGGTGGTATCTAAACAATACCAGGCGGGGAGTGTCATGACATACATTTGTTTTTTATTTACTAGCACCATCTTGTGGCAGTTTGATGTTATAACAAAGAAATTGATTATTGTAAACCATTTTCTTAGTGGTTGGTTTAGGTCATGTGACTCTTGGGTTAGAGGTTAACCAGGAAATAGCCACTGTGTTCCAGTTTTCTTTCTGTGTGGTGGGCCAACAAGTCATCTCTCTGTTTTCTTCACGTTTTTGTGCCTCAGAAAGGCTTTGCCTGTAAGTTTATCTTTTTTGCAGTTTTTGCAAGGAATGTGTATATAAATATTTGTAATTCATTAGTTTGAGTTTAAAAACGAACTATTCAACAGTGATGGCAATTTGTTTAAAATTACACTAAGAGAAGTGATTATAGCCTTTAATATGTGCTCAGAGAATATTTGTAAACAGCAGAAATTCATTTGTGTTTATTTTGAGAATATTTTGTAATGTAAGGGAAACAGGTCAATTTAGCTCAAATGGAATCATTTAAGATTTTAAAGGGAATTTGAACAGAATCACTGTTTCACGGCTGGTCACGGAGACGCGCCTGCGGTTCAGTGAACAAGCCGTTTAACATCAAATCTGCGCTGGATACTAATATCCAAACTATAGTGAAAACACTATCAATTAGCACAGTAACAAGATCGGCAGTTTAAGACATTAACTTGTAAGCACAAAACACAAGATACTTCTCTTTTCAATATGAATAAGGCTTTATTAGATAAATCTAAGACATATAAACTAATCTAACACATAAACGCACGCACACACACATTCACACAAGTTGCAGGAATATCGAAAGTTAGGGAAAGATGAGTTTAAGAGAATGGAAATATGGAATCCCAAGTTTACAGCAATACGTTAAATTGCATAGACATGAACAACCATCAATCACGTAATTAGCCCTTGCATTGAGTTCCTCAATGTGACTAAAATTATATTAGATACACCAGCACAACAAATATCTGGGGATACGTTGCCTTAGTTTCCTGTGAAAGGGACTCCCGTTGAAAGGGGTATCCCGGTGTCGCTGATTGGCTGGAAGTTCAGTTGGCTGAAGTGACGTCTTGGGGAGCCCGTGCTTGGGCGTTGGCTGAAGCTGGAGTTGTGTGGCTGGTCGGAGTTCAAACGCGCAGACGAGGTCGACGTTACAAAACTTAACTCAGAACACGAAACTCTCAAACGGAAAAGAAAAGAAATAAAGTTTGACGAGACTAGGTTGTGTTCCTTCTCATTGTGGCATAAGTAGCAGCAGGCAGGCACGCTGGAACCGCGCTCGAAGAACCATGATGACTAACCACATGGCTAGATGCTACAAGCTAAAGCTAGGTAGCAAAGCTACAAGCTAAGAGCAGGCATGACTGATAGCACGAGCAAGGCTGGAACTAAAAGCAGACTAAAAGCCGACATGGCTAATAGCAGCAGGCAGACTAGAACTAAAAGCAGACTAAAAGCCGACATGGCTAATAGCAGCAGGCAGACTAGAACTAAAAAAAACAGATTTAATCGTGTCCAAAGTTTTTAAACTTCCTTGTTGGCCACCCCTCAAATGTTGCCTTGACCAATCAGATATGTTCTTGGGGTGGGTATCATAAATCATTTGTTTATCTTACCAAGCATGTGGTTCTTGCCTCACAGGGTCTAATTTTGGACATGATTCCTATAACATGATTATGATATATTTTACAAATAAATGATTGTCAGGACAATATCAAGCAAGAAAATGCGATTATTTCAATACTAGACATGACTAGGTATCCTATAGTTATCAAAAGACATACACAATAAGTGATTATACATGATAGTCAAATGTGTGGGTTACACGTAAATGAATATGGAGTTAAGCAATGGAATGATTCATTCATAAGTCTTTTTTTTTGAGTTCATTCTGGTCCATATATAATGTATAAAAAGGGTTTCTTTGCCATTCTCTGGCAAAGGACTTTTCTGTGAAGACAAAGGTTTAAAGCCCTTCCCCCTTAGGAATTTCAGTCTGGTTTCACTGGCTGGGGGGGGGAAGTCAATGCAAGTATTTAACTTGATTTCCTGGGTTTACATGTGATGTCCAGCGTTGCATTCCAATCACAAACAATAAATTTGACAATCTCTTCTTCGAATTAAAATTGTCAATAATTGTTCTATTGGTGTTAATGTTGAAAGCTGTTGTGTGAACAAGTTGGTTGGTTGGTTATCTTGCTTGGTTCTTGTGGCACTAGAACTGATTTATGACTTCCTGAGGAATTCAGCTCATGTTTCAATGCACACAGCTCTGATAGACTCTTTGATTTGTCTGATTTGACTCATTTCTGCTACATATATCCCCCTTTCGATCGGCGAGGTGTTTAGGTGAAGACATCGTCGATCGCTGGAGAAACAAAGGCAGAAGAAGCAGACAAACACAGCAAACAGCAAGACAACACCTCCATGACAGTTACTGTACTGGTGCAGGCATCAGGCTATTTAGGTACACGTGGTTAAGTTCAATTAGTCAATGTAGTTTAGCACATTGAGGATAGTTTAGATCGTCTTGGAAATTGTTTTTATTTTGATTCATCAATCAAATTTGTGGTTAACTTTGTTTGGTTCTTCTAGGTTGTCTTACTTTACATGTTTACCATTAGTTTTCTAGTAATTTCATTTTCAATTCAATGAATTGACCTATCATGCATGGAGCTCTCTGGCTTCCATTCAGTTTAGAGTGGCTGGCGGATATTAGGTGTTGCGAGTCAATCCTAATATCAGACCTTCGACCCTCGCAGGGTGTCTAGGCGTTTCACCTACTCAGGAAAGAGGGGAAGGAGAAGGATAGGTAAAAGAAGAACAAAACAAAACAAGGCTGCTGTGGGTTTTCCTAGCATGTGTTACAACTACTATTGAGCTAGGATGTCAGGTGCAGCTAGTGTGTCGTGAACCTTAACTTAGTGTCAGGTGTTCTACCTATTGTGAGGATGGCTGCACGTTTCTTCATGGTGGGTATGTGTAACTTTGTTACACTAAAAGTTGGATATTCTACCTGTGGGAAGAATATGTTTGTTGACTGTGTTATCAGTAGATGTGTTTACCTCTGGGTGTAGGTAATGTTGTGTATTACTGGTGTAGTGCATGTGTGGTCAGATCTGTTCAAGTCTGTGTTGTCTCCCCCTTTTTCTAGCATGTCACTTAAGACTGGCTCTCAGCATCCTTGGTTTGGATGAGGGCGTGTCCATGGTCTAATGAGGGGTCAGTCCAGCAAGGCAGGAAGTTCTTTAGCAGACAGTCGGAGGCAGTTTGGCATGGCTGTGTGAAGCTGAGTTGCAAAACTTGTCTCCTATGTTGCATTCTTCTTGTGATGCCTTCTGGCTGTAGCAGACTTTCTGACCTTCTGTGCTCTGGTGGTTGCTGTTGCACAGACAGGGAATTTGGAACTTGGAGTTGGAGTTCATTTGACAGTTTGTTAGTGACTGAGGTGATGTCCTTTAGTGCCTCAGATTTTTCATCAACAGTTGGCCGTGAAAGACTTGTTCATTCTGGGTTGTTGTTGAACAGGTGCTTGTCATCTCTGATGTGGTGCACCAGGTGATCACCGGCCTTCCGTTCTGTCGCTGGTCACAGCGAGCATGACTCAACTTTGTGGTCATATGCATGTAAATTGTCTTGAAGGAACTCTCTTAGTTGTTCCATGACTTGTTCCGTGTCTTCTAATGGTAAGCGGTTATGTTCTTGTGCATACTCAGCACTGTGCATGTCTGAGTGGTGCTGAGGTGGGTTTTCTTGTCGCTTACCCACACGAGTTGCTCTTGGATGAGTCAGGTGATTACCTTTGGATATCTGGTTAGGTTTCCAGATGTTATCCTTTTGGTTTCTTGAGAAGCGTGGCTGGTCCCATGGATTTTTCCAGCAGTTGGGCTGAAAGCGGTCGTGGATATGGGCGTCACGTTCTCTGTGCTCTTGATGGAAGACTCTTGATGGAAGAGGTGTTGTGATGCCACTGGGTGTCGTCCAGTGCAAGGCTTGAGTCTTTGTTGACAGAGTTCAAGAGTGTGGATGTTTTGTTACCTTTCTTTGAGGCCAACTTCTGCTTGTTATAGGCCTTCTGTGTTAGGTCACGCAACTGTTGGATGGTCATGGAGTTCGGACAGGCCATGACACCTAGATGGTGACTGACTCCAGGGTGCAGATTCTTTAGGAAGAGGGTTTTGAAGTTCACATCCTCTTCAAGGTCAGAGTTGTTGTGTGCACCAAAGTAGGATTGTCGGAGTCGGTTGTAGTAAGCTTGTGGAGTCTCTTGACGACCTTGTTTGGTTTCCAAGGCAGTTAACAGTCCATGTTCAGACTCTGGGTCTGTAAACTCTTTAATCAGGACCTCACGAAGTCGCTGGTAGTTTGACTTGGTTTGACTGGGCTGTCGATCTAGAAAGTTTCGTACCTCGGAACTGGACGTGGCTCTAAGGAGGTATAACCAGTCTCTGTCAGTCACATGAGGTCTCACTTCCAGGTGAAATTCGATATCTCGCAGATAAGCTTGGATGTCGGGGCTCTCTGTGGAGTTCGGGTTGAACCTGCTGATGTTTTTAGACAGCTTGTTGAGGTCTTTGATGGTCATCCCATGTGCAGCTTCAAGGCCTTGGACGGGAGGTTTTCTTTCGTTGGCAGGAAAGGGTTGTGTGGCGAAGGCAGGTGAGGTTTTGGGTTGTGGCCCTTCGCTCCTTTCGTCACATGCCAGTTCTTGGACGTGGGACTCTGCTCTGCTCAGCAGTGATGAGGCTAAGAGAGGTTTCTCTTTCCTTGGCTCTTGTTTGTGCTTGTAAGCATTTTGGAGTTCTTTTCTGACCATGTAGAGCTCATCGTTGGTATCGTCTAGTTGTTGGGTCAGATTGTCCGTTTCAGTTCTGTACCTTTCAAGGTGGTCTTTCAAAGCACTGATTTCAGAGTTCTTGTTTCTGATGTCTATCTTGGCTTTCTCTAGTAGCTGTTCGGCATACTGGAGTCTGTTTACCAGGTCTTTCTGAGCAGCCGTTGTATGTTGCTGGTCGAGCTGAGCTGCTGCCAGGGCTGCTAGGAGCTTCATAACTTGTTCTGTTGTATCCTGCTCCCTCTCGCTGGGTGCTTTGAGTTGATTTTGAACTTTCACTTCCAGCTTGTCTATGCGACGTTCAGCACGTGTCAGCTCCTCTTGAAGGTGGGTGATGTGCTTGTCGCTCAGTTTCAGCTGGGTTGTGAAGGCATAGCTTAGTGAGCTCGTGATCTTGACTAGCTCCTCGTGGTTGTTGTTCTGGCTTGAATCTTGTGTCAGGAATCTTCTCAGGATTAGGATTATTATTAAAAATAATAACAGTTCAAATGTCTTTGGAGTGAGGCTGTCTGTTATGCCTCTCAGCCAAATGTTCACATCTTCCCCATGGGCAATGGGGTCTGCAGTCTGCGGCATGTTGGCACGCTAGGGAGAAGAGAGACTGACACAGATCTGTGTGGAGTAAAAGCCTATGTGTGGTGGGACAACTAAGTGTTGTATCAGTGATTGTGAACCACTAGTGAAATGTGGTGATGACTGTGTTGGTCTCAGGGTGTCTAAGTAGACTAGAGATGCGAAGACTTTGTCACTCTAATGAGGAAGAGGAAAAGAGAGACAGAGGTGAAAAACAAATTCAAATGACAAGCAAAATTTCTGTTTTTCAAATGAGGAAAATAATTTTTTCCAATTAAATGTTATCAAAAACATAAACAATATTATTATATTTCTTGCTTTGGACAAAAGAATACAATAATAATTCTGATATCTCTTTTTTTAGTCTGACAGGATTGACACCGTACACCTTTCAGTTGGACCGCTCACCAGGGAGTCAGCGAAGGCGACAGTTGCTCAGCACGTATCTCTATTAAATTGATCTCAACGTTGGATGAGATGCTAAAACTTGGATTGCGTTTCCAAATGTAGGGAGGTTAGGAAGAACAAATGAGAGGATGATTACAATCAAATTCATAAGGATGATTCGTCGTCTTTGGCACGGTATTTACTTCACTTAGAATTGATTGATGGTTCTTACATGTCCTACAAATGTAAAAAGAGAAGAGGAAAGTAAAGGAGAGAGAGGACGGAGATGGTAAGTCTCAGTAGCGGTTATCTCAACTACAAGGAGAGCGTTGTGTTAGTTGCTGCACAACTAATCAAACAAAATAAACTTTAAGTGAAAGAGAGTTGTCTTTCTAATTTATTTGAACTCGTAGTGAGGGATAACAATGTCTCCTTTTAGGGCTCAGGTTTGTCGTTCCCAGGCTAGGATACACAAAGTAAAGAAATGGTAAGAAAAAGTAAAATTAAAAAAAATTAATAAATGGGCAAAATATGCAAAAATTAAATTAAAAAGAGGAAATCAATAAGTAAAACAATAGTGGTTAAGTGTATAACCAAAACAGGAAGAGGGGTAAAACGCATTCAAATAAGTAAAGGTCTGAATAGCGTATATTCAGATGGGTAATAAATAAATTAGGAAGAATAAGTTTACTTAACTTCCAAAGTTCAAGGCTTATTCATTCCTAAAATAATTAGACCCAAAAGAGAATACTAGAAATAAAAGATCATATGAAATGATCTGAGGGGGAAATTTTAAATGATTCAAAATAAATTTTATGTTTCAATTAAATTTCAATTTGACAATTAATAATTGTGAGTCAGTATTTCCCTTTCTAGTAAAATGAAAATAAGTGGTCTAGTGAGAAAAGAGAGCGATAAAAAGAAATGGACTAACAAGTGTTAGTTAAGATGTTTAAAATGGTTAAATCACGTCAGCGTTGCCCAAACACACATTATTCTACCACTGGATGGTAATGCTAACGGCTAACCTTTGAGGCTAGTGGCTTTAGTATAGACTTCAATGTAAATGCAATGGTTTCGTTAGCTTAGCGACACCGCAGAGTTTGTGCGCTGCGCGTGCACAGTTCAGAGTTGCTCCGGAAGTACGTTAGGCTTCCGGGTCACGGTCGTCACTATGGCAACCAAAACACATTCTAGTGGATCAGCACATGAATCGTTGCATTGTTGCAAATACAGTTAAGCATGTTACATGAAATGTCGGCTCATTTCAACACTGTACAAATAACAACACCGCCTTTCAGTTGGTTTTGCGATGTGGCACTTAAACTCTCAGTTTGTATAGAGTTAAATTTATCTTAATTCAAATAGCAGCTTCCTGCTGTAGTTATTATATCAATCTCAGCTATTTGATTCTCCGTGCCAGTTTTTCTGGACACAAACATAAAAGTTTTCCTTCGCTGTTGGTACACAGTTAAAATTTACTTGATCAAGCTTTTAAAACACTCCCATTCAAATTACTCTCGGACACACGCAGTGTTACGCGAGATTGCATTCACTTTGTGAACGGATACAAATGGGCAAACATTGTTCTCTAATGTTCAACGTTAATTTAGGGGAGTAGAATATCAAAATTGATTCGGCAGTGGAACACGCACTGGCAATCAAACTATATGAAATATGAATATGGGGACTTTGATAAATAGATTGAGGAACCCGCTCAAAACTATTCTTTATTCACCGATTTATATCCCTTTTGAAACACTAACAGTTTAGCTCCGTTCAGCAAACAGTGACTGAGATAGCGTTTGAGACACTGGAACACGCAGTGAAATCAAATCAGCTATAAAACAAGGCATTACACAAATGAGGAACACGCTCAATTTCTACCTTATTGTACGATCTCAGATGTTTACTTTTAAGTTCACTTACTGCTGTTAACAAAGGGGAGACGGACTCGAGTTAAAGTCTCCTCTAGCTCCTTTCATTCAAGCGGGAGGGCGCGCGCTGCTTACGTCACGCAAACACACACACATACTCAGGTCTCGGGAAGCTTTTCATCCGTCATTCCTTTAGCAAAATCAAAGATTAAATAACTTGGTTTATGCTCACAATTTAGATTAAACTGCCCGCAATCATTCTCCACCATTATAAATGTAAGGGAAACAGGTCAATTTAGCTCAAAGGGAATCATTTAAGATTTTAAAGGGAATTTGAACAGAATCACTGTTTCACGGCTGGTCACGGAGACGCGCCTGCGGTTCAGTGAACGAGCCGTTTAACATCAAATCTGCGCTGGATACTAATATCCAAACTATAGTGAAAACACTATGAATTAGCACAGTAACAAGATCGGCAGTTTAAGACATTAACTTGTAAGCACAAAACACAAGATACTTCTCTTTTCAATATGAATAAGGCTTTATTAGATAAATCTAAGACATATAAACTAATCTAACACATAAACGCACGCACACACACATTCACACAAGTTGCAGGAATATCGAAAGTTAGGGAAAGATGAGTTTAAGAGAATGGAAATATGGAATCCCAAGTTTACAGCAATACGTTAAATTGCATAGACATGAACAACCATCAATCACGTAATTAGCCCTTGCATTGAGTTCCTCAATGTGACTAAAATTATATTAGATACACCAGCACAACAAATATCTGGGGATACGTTGCCTTAGTTTCCTGTGAAAGGGACTCCCGTTGAAAGGGGTATCCCGGTGTCGCTGATTGGCTGGAAGTTCAGTTGGCTGAAGTGACGTCTTGGGGAGCCCGTGCTTGGGCGTTGGCTGAAGCTGGAGTTGTGTGGCTGGTCGGAGTTCAAACGCGCAGACGAGGTCGACGTTACAAAACTTAACTCAGAACACGAAACTCTCAAACGGAAAAGAAAAGAAATAAAGTTTGACGAGACTAGGTTGTGTTCCTTCTCATTGTGGCATAAGTAGCAGCAGGCAGGCACGCTGGAACCGCGCTCGAAGAACCATGATGACTAACCACATGGCTAGATGCTACAAGCTAAAGCTAGGTAGCAAAGCTACAAGCTAAGAGCAGGCATGACTGATAGCACGAGCAAGGCTGGAACTAAAAGCAGACTAAAAGCCGACATGGCTAATAGCAGCAGGCAGACTAGAACTAAAAGCAGACTAAAAGCCGACATGGCTAATAGCAGCAGGCAGACTAGAACTAAAAAAACCAGATTTAATCGTGTCCAAAGTTTTTAAACTTCCTTGTTGGCCACCCCTCAAATGTTGCCTTGACCAATCAGATATGTTCTTGGGGTGGGTATCATAAATCATTTGTTTATCTTACCAAGCATGTGGTTCTTGCCTCACAGGGTCTAATTTTGGACATGATTCCTATAACATGATTATGATATATTTTACAAATAAATGATTGTCAGGACAATATCAAGCAAGAAAATGCGATTATTTCAATACTAGACATGACTAGGTATCCTATAGTTATCAAAAGACATACACAATAAGTGATTATACATGATAGTCAAATGTGTGGGTTACACGTAAATGAATATGGAGTTAAGCAATGGAATGATTCATTCATAAGTCTTTTTTTTTGAGTTCATTCTGGTCCATATATAATGTATAAAAAGGGTTTCTTTGCCATTCTCTGGCAAAGGACTTTTCTGTGAAGACAAAGGTTTAAAGCCCTTCCCCCTTAGGAATTTCAGTCTGGTTTCACTGGCTGGGGGGGGGAAGTCAATGCAAGTATTTAACTTGATTTCCTGGGTTTACATGTGATGTCCAGCGTTGCATTCCAATCACAAACAATAAATTTGACAATCTCTTCTTCGAATTAAAATTGTCAATAATTGTTCTATTGGTGTTAATGTTGAAAGCTGTTGTGTGAACAAGTTGGTTGGTTGGTTATCTTGCTTGGTTCTTGTGGCACTAGAACTGATTTATGACTTCCTGAGGAATTCAGCTCATGTTTCAATGCACACAGCTCTGATAGACTCTTTGATTTGTCTGATTTGACTCATTTCTGCTACAGTAACAAGACATTTGTAATCTTTGTATATTTCAGTTTTACAAAAAAGAGAAAGAAGAGGAAAGAACAAAACAGTAAAACTTTCAACTTTACTACTGCGTCTGCCCTTTTCTGACTCCTGTTAGCTATCTGTCAATGTTGCGTAGATGGAACACGCATCTAGGACAGAATAGTATTCCTATCTTTATTCCAAAGTCTTTTTTTTTTTTGTTACACTAGACAGCTCTATTTCTAGTTTTCTTTGGAATAAAAAACCCCCAAAGATTCGTAAAGGTATTCTGCAGAAGACAAAACAATTAGGTGGTCTAGCTCTTCCTAATTTTCTAATATATTATTGGGCAGCAAATATATGCAGCACTCTTCACTGGTTCCAGCCAAGCAACTCTGTCAACTCCCCATCCTGGCTGCATATTGAGAATGCTTCATGTAAATCATCTTCCCTGGCTGCTCTTTTATGCCTCCCATATACATTGTCCCCAATTAAATATTCAAATAATATAATTGTTAAAAACAGTCTTAAAATATGGACCCAATTTTTGAGACATTTTGCTCTTCATAATACCCCCCTGTTATCCCCAATACATTCTAACCCATTGTTTTACCCCTCCATCTTAGACCGTGCTTACACCTCTTGGAGAGACCTTGGGTTGGTTTCTATTGCTGACCTTTACATCGATGGAGTTTTTGCCTCATTTGACCAGTTGACTTCTCAGTTTAATATTTCCAAAAAAAAACATTTTCAGATATTTACAAATTCGAGATTTTGTGAGGAAAAAATTTGTCAACTTTCCAAAAGCACCTCTCCCCTCAGATTTAGACACCATTCTGGGTGTGGATCCTTGTACTAAAGGGTCAATTTGTAAATTAGTGAATACAATTGCTCATTTGCAGTCTTCCTCTGATAATTTATGCCTTGTCTGGTCCCAAGACATCGGTACTGAGATTAGCGAGGAGACATGGGGGGCAGTCCTGAACAGGGTTTACTCCCTCTGCGCACATCACAGGCTCATACAGTGCAAGGTGGTTCATAGAGCCCACTGTTCGAAGACCAGGTTAGCACACATTAGCCGTGTTTCCACTATAGAGCTAGGACCGGGCGTGCGAGTGCGTTTCAGTCGCGTTTCCACTGTCACTTCCGGGGCTTGATCGTGCCTCGCCGGGGCTTCCTCGGGGCCAACGGCCAGGTTTTTTCGGCCCGACGAAATCCTTGGGCCAAAGCGGGCCAGCTGGGGCTAGAGGAGGAGTTATGAACAAAGGCGGAGTTTCTCCGTGTCTAGAGAGTGTCAGCGCGGATCATTTCAGAAAGATAACAGCTTTAACACCAGCATTAAAGACGTTTTAAAATAAGTTGAGCTCAAAACTCACTCTTAGTTAGCAATAAGTGTTTGAAATAAATTGATCCGATGTGGATTATAATCATTAAACAAGGCAGAAATATTTATAAGCGATGTAAAAGACTATGCACGCTAAACATTAACGTTACTACAGTAAACATGGTAAATATGACCGCTTGGAGAATTCAGACGTCAGCTTCTTATTCTCTATTATAATTGTGTATTTATTAAGTAACATTTTATCTGTCGTCCCAGCCAACATGTCCATGTGGGCCCCACATGGGATTTATCTTGGCTATGTGGGTGTCAACTGGGCATGGGCTCAGAGTGGGCACTTTGATGGGCTAAATGTGGGCCCCAGCTTGGATACAGTTATGGGCCCCAGTTAGGCTGCCCATTATTGTTTATTTGTGGGTCCCAGATGGGCCACATTTGGGCTATATTAGGATATATATTATAATTATAAACATTTATTATTATTATTATTTTTTTTTTTTTTTTGCAGATTATTTATTTCCATGCAATTATGGGTAGCTACATAATCTTAACAATTAAATTGATTTAATTGTATGTATTTCATGTTTTATACAATTTAGGGTTATATCATAATGTAACAATACAAGATTATTTATTTTATGTATAATCCTATTTTATTTTATTTATAAGTATCTCAAACGGGTTTTTCTTATAATCTAAAAGCACTTGTGTTATGCGGTCATTGAGTCACGCGATGATTGGCGTGGCTGTCTTCCCACCCCTTCTCATTCAAAAACAAAACAAAACGGTTGCTACTCTCCACTTCAACACGGTCTGCGGCTGCGAGTTAGTGGATAAACTCTAAACTATCAAGGTAAGATAATTATATTTCACTTTATAGTAGCCGAATTACTGCTGCTGTTATATAATTGGATGTACATTTTTTTTTTTTTTTACAAATATTTGAAAATACAGTAATGGCAGAGTCACTAATGAAACTTAACGAGGCCAGTCGGGATTGAACTGTCGTAGCTGAAGGGTTAATATGGAGTTAGAATTGTGTCTTTATTACATGCGAGAAAATAAAAGATCTGAGAGAAGAAAAAAAAGTTTGAGAGAAAAAGTTATCACACTAATAGCAAAAAAACATTTCATGAGAGAAAAAAGAATATTTGAGAGAAAAAGTTTTCATGCCAATAGCAAAAAATAATAATATTTGAGACTAAAAAAAGTTTTGAGATAAAGTATTTTCTCATAGAACATAAAAAATATACATTTGACATTTTTTAAATTATTTCTGAGAAAAAAAATCTCTCTCAAAATACTTTGAAAAAAACTCTCAAATATATATTTTTTGCTATCAGTGTGAAAATATTTTCTCAAAAAAAAAGTGTTTCTCTCGAAACGCTTTTCTTTACTCTCGATGCAATTTCTTGCTCTAGTGTCAGGATTTTGCTTTCACTGTGAGAATTGTGTCATGGGCGGGGCCACGTTCTTATTGGCCAGTCGGGTGAGGATCGTCTTGTCTTGGGAGTCGAACTGAATCATTACACCATTGTTCGGTTCACCTGCATAGATGCTGCCTCTGCCTTATGGCTAGTTAAGTTGAGCACGGACACTCCAATGTTTGGGTAAGATGATGACACACAGCTGGCTGAGCAAGTTCAGTATCACTGAAGATTAAACATTAAAAAATAGCACTCATATTCATGAATGAATGTGTATTATATCATTTGCTTGCTAATCGCTAGTAACGCTAACCAGCCATCATGCTAGGTAAACTTGTAAACTCACCTGGTTTATACTATGTTTAAATCAAATGCCAAATTAATGTTTTGATTTAGATAGTTTCACGCCTTATTTAGTGAGTAGTGAGCAGTGATTGATATACCGTTTGAAAGTGTCCCACCTAGTTTTGTTTAAAATAGTCTTTGTATGGTTGTTGCACTACATGTTTAGCTGCACTGCCTGTATAGCTCGCAAACTCAGCTAGAACGGGGCTTATTCTAAATATTTTTTACCATCTAGCCGAGGTCTAGAGCTGACAAGGTAAATTGCAGGTCTAGGACTAACTCTTACATTAGCAACCCACAAATATGTTTGTGCCTGTACTGTCATGGTAATTATTTTTTCTTTTAAATCTTTCAAACGGTATATAAATCACTGTCTAACGTTAGCTAGTTGTAGGGTTGCCACCTTCCATGCATACTAACGTTAGTTGAAAGTTGTACGGGAGGTTGTATGAACAAGCAGTTACTCTTCAGGTGCTTTGAGGCTAGCAAGGGCAAAGGTAGAAACTAGCTCACTACTCACTAAATAAGGCGTGAAACTATCTAAATCAAAACATTAATTTGGCATTTGATTTAAACATAGTATAAACCAGGTGAGTTTACAAGTTTACCTAGCATGATGGCTGGTTAGCTTTACTAGCGATTAGCAAGCAAATAATATAATACACATTCATTCATGAATATGAGTGCTATTTTTTAATGTTTAATCTTCAGTGATACTGAACTTGCTCAGCCAGCTGTGTGTCATCATCTTACCCAAACATTGGAGTGTCCGTGCTCAACTTAACTAGCCGTAAGGCAGAGGCGGCATCTATGCAGGTGAACCGAACAATGGTGTAATGATTCAGTTCGACTCCCAAGACAAGACGATGCTCACCCGACTGGCCAATAGGAACGTGGCCCCGCCCATGACACAATTCTCACAGTGAAAGCAAAATCCTGACACGAGAGCAAGAAATTGCATCAAGAGCAAAGAAAAGCGTTTCGAATAGTCCTTTTACTTGCTCACTTTCCCAGTACACTAGTATTTTCCTCCCACAGTGGCACCAGCAGACCAATAGGGAGACTCGTGAAGATCTAAAAGTCGTACGAGTACATTATATAGATACAGGTAGGTGAACTTTAAAACACTTGAAGTCGTCTTGTTTGTTTTATCAGTTAAGCCGTGCTAACTAGCATTTCCCTCCCGCAGTGGTGCTGACTGACCAGCTGGACCATCATGAGGCAGACGGGAAGAGTCGTCGCCATAAAGAAGACCATTTTATATGTTTTGAGATAATGTGTTCTCTGAATATTGTTGTATAGTCTTACTAATTAAGTACATGAACTCTTCAAACTTTATTTTTATATTTACACCATTTATTTTCCACTGGCACAATGTGTTATCTATGATTTTACTTGTAGGCTATATGTATGTTTATTGATGAAATATGGTTAATATTCTGGTAATTCTGTGTTGTTAAAGTTCAGCTCTGAAAAATAAAAGATGAATCGTGAATAAAGCTGTTGGTGTGAAGCAATAACTTGTGTTATATTTTGTAATATATAACAAAATAATAAAATAATAGTACTTTTAAAATTACATTTCTAAACTGAATAGTGTCACTTTTAACTTGTTCATATTACCTTTAGTAGTATAACTTGGGTAAAAATATGAAGTACTGGCACAACTTAATTATAACCATGCATGCTTTTTAATGCTTTTGTAAAGGTTTTAGTAGTATTTTAAAATAATTGCCTTTTCTGTTTTTCTTTCTTTACTGTTTTTTTTTTTTTTTTTAGGTATGAAGCTGAGAAGACTGCACAGGCCCAGGAATAATACCATTTCATCCTGTTCTGTTCAAGTATTTTTGTATTAACACTTTCTATGAAGCACATATACATTATAAGGGTATTCTTAAAGCATTATAAGGAATGCATTATAATACAATTTATAATATGTTGGATCATCTCATGAATATTCATATGAACAGGTTTAATATATTTACTTATTTGTGGTTATAGCTTTTAAGAGTATGACTATTTAGAACATAATGAACACATTAGATCCACTTTTAAAATGATTATATTTCTCATGGTTATAATGTATTATAAGTCTCATATCTTGCCATTTGTCTGATAGTACTTTACTTAAAGCGGTCAAAGACCACTTATAAGTAGTAATAATAATAAAAAAAAATGTTTTCAATCAAACAGCCATGAGATCATATATCAGATCCAATGAATTTGTAATATGACACATTTGCTTTGAACATTTTTTATTGTTATATAGTTATATTAAAAAACTACATATCAACTAGCGGTCATTGGAGTATTACTATGTCCGCTACTGTAAATATATGCTAACACTTTATTTTGATGGTTAACCAACAGATAAACTGACATACAGTAGGTGTCTTTGCAAGTACGTCAACTTATTCTACCAAACTAGATTCTACCATTCTTGAGCATACTGATACTCTAATGAGAGTTAGTTGGGATGTAGTGGCAAAGTTGCTTATAATCGATTGATTAAGGGGACCATCAAAATAAAATGTAACCATATAAAAGATGGGTTTCTTTTTCAATTAAAGGGGGGGGGGTGAAATGCTATTTCATGCATACTGAGTTTTTTACACTGTTAAAGAGTTGGATTCCAGTGCTAAACATGGACAAAATTTCAAAAATTAAGTTGTATGTTTGAAGGAGTATTTCTGTTCAAAAAATACTCCTTCCGGTTTGTCACAAGTTTCGGAAAGTTTTTTTCGAGTATGGCTCTGTGTGACGTTAGATGGAGCAGAATTTCCTTATATGGGTCCTGAGGGCACGTTTGCCGGAAGAGCGCGCGCTCCCGTCTAGCAGAGCAGAGACAGAGAGAGAGGCTGTGCACAGACAATCACTGATCAGAGCGAGAGCGTCGCGAAATGTCACAAAAGGAGTGTGTTTTTGGTTGCCAGGGCAAGACAACCCTGCACAGATTACCAAAGAAAAAACAGCATTAAGGGACCAGTGGATGGAGTTTATTTTTACAGAGCATCAACGGAGTTGTGCAAGTGTTTGTGTTTGTTCCCTGCATTTCTAAAATGCTTGTTTTACAAACAAAGCCCAGTTTGACGACGGATTTGCTTATCGTTTATTTCTTAAGGATGATGCAATCCCAACGAAAAAGGGGTCACGATTGTGTGTTGGAACCACAGGCGGTGAGTAAAACTGCTTAAAATATCTCTGCCTCCTTGTTAGTGCGTCCGCCTCCCATTGGAGACCCGGGTTCGAGCCCCGCTTGGAGCGAGTCCTTGCTGCTGCTGCTCTCGTTCAGTTTCAGCCTTCACAGCTGTCACAGCTTCCAAACGCTCTCAACGCAACTGGCGCTCGTGATTCTTTAGCTCCGCCCACACGTCACGCCTCCAGTCGGTCGTGTTTTTCCAGGAAAAATCGGTACAGACTATCTTTCTCTTATGAATATGATAAAACTAAATACTTTTTGGAGTTATGAAGGATGCAGTACTACTCTATAGGTACTCAAGATTAACATGATATTGAGTGAAAACGAGCATTTCACCCCCCCTTTAAGAGTATTAAGCTCACATCAACTAACATTAGCTCCAAAGGAAACACTCAAGCGACACTCAACATCTAACCACTCACAAGCTGTAGTAAGATACTCTGCAGATCTTAAACAATGTCAAGATATGATACAGTCCATTATACTGTAAATTAAGTAGATTTAATATGGTGTTCATTGTGTTATAAATAATCATACTCTTAAACCTATAACCATGATGAATTATATTATGTATTGCATTATGATGTATTATAATTGTTATGATTATTCATGAGTTGATATAACATATTATATGTTTTTTTTTTTTTAAATAATGCATTATGCATTCATTATAATGGCTTAAGAGTACCCTTATACTGTATTTTAAATATGGGCTTCATAGAAAGCGTTACCATATTTTTATCCTGTTTTGTTTTATTTATTTTTTACTCATTAAAAAATGTGATTTAGAGATTCTGAGTTGAAGTCATTTTCTTCACATTTGAAATATTTTAACATGTAATTTAAAATGTATTAAGCACCAATTTTTTAGGTAAATAAAACATTTTAATTTAGAGTTTTATTGCATATTAGCACATTAACTTTATCCAGCGGAATTAATAAAGAAATATAAATGAGGCCAGTTCTGACCCAGTGTGGTCCCACTAAAACCCCATATAAGGGCCATTTGTGGGTCTAGTGTAATCACCCATCTGGGCCCCATAAGGGTTTTGTATGTGGCCCACCTTGGCCCCAGTTATTAGAACCCATTTGGGACCCATGTGGGCCCCTCTAATGAACACCCACATGGGTCCCACTTGGAGCCCACTATGGAACCATCATGGGCCCCTATGGGTTAACACACACGGGGCCCAAGTGGAGCCGATGGACAAAAATGTACGGGTCCCATTTGGGTTGCCCATGCAGGGCCCAACTGACAGCCCACCAAAAACCCACATGGGGCCCACATGGAAATGTTGGCTGGGGTCTCGTTTCGTGAGTTTAGCTCCACGTTGCATATCATCAAAATATAATAATTATTTTTGTTTGGGAGCTTTTATAAGAATAGAGAGTCTGCGCTGAGGATCATTTCAGAAAGATAACCGCTTTAACATCAGCATTGAACACTTTTTTTTAAATAAGTCGAGCTCAAAACTCTCTTTCAGTCAGCAGCGAGTGCTTGAAATAACTTGATCTGATGTGGATTATAATCACTAAACAAGGCAGAAATATTTATAAGCGATGAAAAAGATATGCACGCTAAACTTGTTACCATAGTAAACATGGTAAAATATGACCGCTTGAAGAAATCAGACATCAGCTCCTTATTCTCTATCACAGTCGTGTATTTATTAAGTAACTTAATATTATCTTTCACAAGCCTCGTCTTGAGAGTTTAGCTCACGTTGCCTATCATAAAAGAATTTGGCCTAATAATGTTTTTTGTTCGGGAGCTTACAAAAATAGAGATATTATCATTCATTCTAAATGTGACAGCTACTGTGGCTAATAAACAGAAACAGACTCGACTGAATAAGCAGGCTATTTTCATGAGCGTTAAAAATAAATAAATAAAATAGAAAGAAGTGTATTAATGTGTGAATAATTTTGAGTCCTAATAAATTAAAACAATATGAACAATGTATCACTTATTCTATAGTTAAAACATCGATGCTTTTGAATTTGAATATATAATAAAGCATGCAAACAAACTGCCGCTTTTATCATCTTCGTTTTGTGATCGCGCATGTTCCAGTGACTTATTTCTCAGTTTTCTGATAACTTCTCTTTAATGGTGAAATTTTGAGGTTGCATGGCGTTGTTCTGAGAGGCGTGTAAAGGGCGTGTTTTAGTGACGTGCAGCGGTGCTTCACGCTCCACTGTGGAAACCCTGCGCTATTCTGGCTATGAGCCCCGCCCGGCCCGCTTTAAGCCCTGGCTCGCACTGGCCCGACAGTGGAAATGCGGCTAGTAACCCGTCTATTGACTCGGAGTGTGACAGGTGTCATTCTGGTTCAGCCACTTTAATTCACATGTTCTGGTCCTGCCCTGCCCTGTCTTCCTTTTGGAGACACATTTTTGTCTCATTGTCAGCCATTACCTCGGCAGATATCCCACTTTGTCCAGTCACAGCTTTCGTTGGGGTTCTTCTGCCTGGCCATTCTTTGCCTTGTCACTTTTCAGATATCGTAGCCTTTCTGACTCTTTTAGCTAGGCGTTTAATTCTATTGAATTGGAAAAGCCCTCACCCTCCATCTTACACTCGCTGGATAAGAGATGTTCTTTGTTTTATGAAACTGGAGAAAATTAGGTACTCTCTTCAACGACCTAGCACCATTTTCATCAAGCTTTGGCAACCCCTTTGTGAACATATCAAAACTCTCCAGCTTGACCCTGCTCTTTGTGTGTGATCCCCTTTTCTCTCCCCACATCTATCACCAGTCTAGATGTTGATACTAATTTTGTATTGCCTGGCCAGTGCACTGCTATGTTTAATATTACTGTATGTGATTGTACTAAGTTATTTATTTTATTCTATTTGTTTTAGGGGAAAATAATTCTCAGTGCATCTTTCTGTAATGTTTTGTGTATTTTCATTATCCCGTTTCTGTAAATGTTGTATTTTTTCTTTTTCTTTTTTTTAATGTATGTTTAAAGTATATAAATAAATCATAAAAAAAAAACTGCAAACGGAGTAAGGATATCCTAAATGGTGTTGCCATGGCAGTTTATTAATATATATATATATCACCAGCAAAATCACTGGTGTAAAAAGAACACCCACAGTGTCAAACTTAACACCAGCAAAGTGTCTATATGTGTCCACACTATAGAGTGTAAATGTTACACTTTTGATAGTGTTAACTTTTTGACACCATTTGTGTGTAAATTCAACCCTCATTATTGTTAATTGTTAAACCTATTCAACACTATTCATTGTTGTTTCTGCACTACACTAGTGTTAGTATTCAGTTAGTGTTCAATTTTAACACTCTCCTTTTAAAATCAACACCAGTGTAATGTGAATATAACAATTATGAGTGTTATATTCACATTACACAGCATATGATTGGAAAGCCATTTTGGTGGCATTTTGTGGCGCTCCAAGAGGGAGCTTTGATCAGGACCTCCCTGGACCACACAGGCCTCCACCACCCGGAAAACAAAACACGAACACTCCGCGTACATGCCACAGCAAACTTGAGCTGACACAAACATTCACTTAGCACCCTTTGTCTTCTTTTAAGACAAGACGACTCGCAAAGCTGTTCACTCTCAAAAGGGGCTACGGACGCTGCTCCAAGCATGCGTCAGCGGGCACATGTGCTAAATGATATGCTTGCCGACATGACGCGAAAAGCTTCCTTTGTCCCTGGGTGGGCTCGAACCACCATCCTTTCAGTTAACAGCCGAACGCGCTAGCCTATTGCGCCAAGCTGGGGAACAAAAGTCTGTTAAGTGGGGGGGAACAAAAAAGGGGAAAAGAGGAAAAAAATTAGGAAAAAAGGAAGGAAAGGGAATTCCCATTGTTGCCAGAAATTGAAGTTGTTACTTAATGCTGTAAATCGCCATTTTTCATCAGGAAAAGTCACACAAAGCATGTCCACATTAATGAAATTAGTTATGAAATGACAAATGAGCATTTTATTAATTCTATATCACTGAAAGTTGATATTATATTCACTTTTCTGAGCTTTGGCATATTTAGTTTGAATATATTTCTGCTCCAATAATTTTCTAAAAAAGTAAAAAAAGAGTAAATTTATTTCTGAAAGAATCCTCAAATTTCTCAACATTTTCAAAGTGCCTATGACCTTTGAATGATACTGTATAAAAGTAAAACATACAAAAAATTTGTTAATCATGACAAAACTTTAATTTTTCAATTTCAAGTCACAGCCAATTATTGTAATTCCTTGAATCACTCACATATTTATTCTTTAAGTTATTATGTTGCATATGCAAAAGAACAGAAAACAGATAAATACAATATAAATACAAATAAAATAATATTTAAGACTCTTGTGCATTCATTGCAAGTTCAAAAGAACGGAAAGCACAGACCATTACACAAATATAAAGCTTTAAAATGTACATGGCTCTTGTTTAGGCTGTGAGTGCAAAATAACAGAGAACACAAATACAAACAATACACATGATTAAATCTTTAAAATATGAATGACTCTTGTGAATTCTTTAAAAAATGCAAAAGCACAAAAAAACCTATACACATAAATAAAATGTTATAAAACTTTCCAAATGTCAACGGCTCTTTTACATTAAACAAATAAAGCTCAAGTTCCTATGTCTCTTGTGCAAAAAAAATAATAAAAAAATAAAAAAAACCTTTTGGGAAAGGAACTCAAGTTCCCAGGTCTCTTGTCCAAAAAAAATTAAAAATGGGAAAAGAACTATATACTGTACATATATACATCTTAAAAATATTAATGACTACACTTGTGCATTCTTTGAAAGTGCAAAATGCAAAAGCACAAAAAAAAAACTACACACATAAATAAAACATAATAAAACTTTCGACGTCAATGGCTTTGCGCAAAGAAAAACAAACAAAAAAATGGGAAAAGAACTATATACATAAATAAATCTTAAAAATATTAATAACTACTCTTGTGCATTCTTTGAAAGTGCAAAAGCACAAAAAAACTACACACATAAATAAAACATAATAAAACTGTCCACATGTCAATGGCTTTGTGCAGAGAAAAACAAACAAAAAAAATGGGAAAATAACTATATACATATATAAATCTTAAAAATATTAATGACTACTCTTGTGCATTCTTTGAAAGTGCAAAATGCAAAAGCACAAAACAACTATATACATAAATAAAACGTAATAAAACTTTTCACATGTCAATGGCTTTGTAAAAAACAACAACAACAACAAAATCTGGGAAAAGAACTATATACATATATAAATCTTAAAATCAAAGATCAGTTTCTCTTTTTTTTTTTCATTTAGTTTTTTTTATATCCTCCAACCACTGCTCCTTTGGCACAGTCTCTACAGAGGGGCAGTAAATAATGCCCTTGTATTGGCTATGCCCAGTCTCTGCTGTCCTGAACTGCCCGCATTTTTTGAATGTGTTGTGCTGTACTTTGCGTGTCAGCTTTCGTACTGGGGCAGCAGGAGGGGCAGAAGAGAGGATGGTCATAGGAGCCTGTGGAGCAGCAACTAGGAATGGCCCTGTAAGTCCCTGAGAGGCCATTGGCATCAGCCACACCAGTTGAGCACCTGGGGGTGGAGCAGGAAAGAGTTGGCGCTGGGTTTGAGGTCTCTCAGCTGGCTTTGACAAAACCGCTGGGGCTGGAACTACTTTCCTCTTCCTCTTTGTTTGTGCCTGGCCCACGGTGCTACTGGGCAGGTGGTATTGGTGAGCTGGGCCTGGTTGGGGGGGTGCAGACGGGGACGCACATTGGCAGGTAGTAGAGGGTCAGCTGCCACAGACAAGTGGCTAGGCAGTTGCAGCCCTTGCATTAATACGGCACTGTCCTGCCTTTTAACTCTTTTATTGTGTTGTGTGGCTTACATCCACCAGCTGCAGGGTGGTCTGCTGCATAACAGCAGCATTGGCCAGAATGCGCTGCCTGATTTTCTTGTAGTCCTCCAAGATGAGGACCCACCTGGACACGGTGCTTGTCCCCTTCTTTTTTGGGCTTTTATGGATGGCACAGAGCTTTACAAAAATGGTCTCTATCAGGCGACAACAATCTGGCCACTGGGCAAGTGGTGCTGTGGTGGTAAGTGCGTGCCTCTTCACACTTTCCACCCCTGGAGTGAACTCCTGCCTCTTTTTGGTGGACCTGAACCTCCCTGTGTCCAGCCTGCTCTGGTGTCTGGCAGCAAACACCACCCTTTGCTTATCAAAATCAAGCAGGTTCTGTCAAAGAGCAACTATATTGCTCACCTACGTAGAGAGAACAGATAATACATGGCATATGAGAAAACAAAACATGTGCAAGTGTTAACATATAACAGGTCAAGGAGGGAAAGTAGAGAAACTTGAATGTTCCATACCTGCTAGTTGGTGAGGACGAGAGAGGGCTGGTCCCTAAGCTCCACCAGATACTCTGCTAGGCTGTCGACTCTGTCCATGCCTGGCAGACCAACACTATCCAAAGCCTGAAAAAATACAAGCAAAACAAAACAAAAATCAAAATGTGCAACATTACGAGGACAGTTAAGTGGGAAAAAAAACAAATACATATATACATATTTCTTTTTGTTGAGAAGCATAAACTGCAAGTTAAGTTTTATGTGTATGTCTTACAAAACAATCTGTTCTCAGATTTTATAAGAATCATTTTGATATTTGTAATACAAAACTAATATTGACTGCTCCTTTATTTTTTTCAGCAAAATATAAATACGTTGATTCAGTAAAATCAGATGATTTTCCTGTTCAAAAGAATGTGACTGAATATTAGGGAATTGTGGCTCTGTTTACTTATGGTGTCATTAGCAATCCAGTCACATATATAAATCAGTATTAATGCACATATAACAAGTTATTTACATACCACAGACTCATCAGGAGATGCTGATGCACCTGGTGTGAAGGAAGCAGCAGCCAGGGTGGAGGCAGCAGCCAGGGTGGAGGAGGCAGCAGGCTGGGTGGAGGCAGCAGCCAGGGTGGAGGCAGCAGCCAGGGTGGAGGAGGCAGCAGCCAGGGTGGAGGAACCAGGCTGGGTGGAGGCAGCAGCCAGGGTGGAGGAAGCAGCAGGCTGGGTGGAGGCAGCAGCCAGGGTGGAGGAGGCAGCAGGCTGGGTGGAGGCAGCAGCCAGGGTAGAGGCAGCAGCCAGGGTGGAGGAGAGAGACTCAGAGGAGGGCACAAAATGGGAGGAGACAGAGAAGCTTGGGTCATCGGTAAGACTTGACACAGTAATGTCATGGTCTTCCCCGAAGCCCTCATCTTCTTCATCCTCGCCTTCATCCACATCCTCCAGCATATTCTCTGTCTCTTCTGACTCAGGGTCCACCACCAGGGGCTGTCCGGTCTGACTCAGCAGGTAGTCAACACCAAGCAGCTCTCCTATGGAAAAAAAATAACAAACAAACAAACATGCAGGACAAACAATAAGGACAAACAAACATGCAGGACTTGTCAAAAATTACACATTACTGTTTTTCATGTTTTTGAAAGAAGACTCTTATGCTCATCAATCCTGCATTTATTCCATTTCACTAGTTCACGCTTACATATAATTAGCTGAGGTATGGTATGCGTATTTGGTGTGCTGTCCGGGGAAGGGCTCCGAGCTCGGGAATTGCCCGAACCTAGAGTACCCCCCCTTCCCCGTATACTGTAAAGTGAACTTGAAGTGAGGAGATGGGGTGGAGGAGGGATGCTGATAAACCGTCAATGGATAGAGGTAAGTCAGCGATATTTATACTGTGGGATTGATTACTTGATTGTGGTCCACCTGTGATGATTAGGCTAAGTATCTGACGCGCTCCTCCCGAATCTTCATTGATAATTACATTTCACTAGTTCACGCTTACATATAATTAGCTGAGGTATGGTATGCGTATTTGGCGTGCTGTCCGGGGAAGGGCTCCGAGCTCGGGAATTGCCCGAACCTAGAGTACCCCCCAAAAAGGCAAATGTACAAGAGGACAGCCGCCAGTTTAAAGAATGCCCCCCCAAAAAGCAGAGTACTGGCGGGGGCTGATTTGGTTTCTGAGAAGTCATCTCGTTGGCAGGCTGGAAGGGCCTACGTACTCCGGAGGGAGCGACTTGGGAGTTGGGAGAGTAGGCCCTACCGGCTGCAGCTAGTGAACTACGTGGTTGTTGGCGCCCGGTCGGTAGGGCTCGGGCCGATGCTCAACTGGAGCTTTTTGGCGTTGGAACGGTGAGCCCTACCGGCCGATGAGGAGGAGCAGCGTGGTTGTGGTGCCCGACCGGGAGGACCCGAGTTGCCTCGACCGGAATAGGTCACGGTGTCGGCGTACGGGCCCTACTGGCTGATAGCCCCTGCTATTCAGTGGGTGAAGGGCCTAACGCTGACCGAGAGGGCCCATGAAGCCTCCGACAGGAGATTGAGACTCAGGATGACGGACGTCTGGGTCCTCTCGGTTTGGCAGATAAAAAGCTTTTGGGCTAGCCGACAAGGAGGACTCTGGCAACATCCGAAGGGAGATCCCGACTCACGGCATCGGATGGATGAGACTCGCTTGCGGCTGGCAAGCATAGGCCCGTCCGGGAGACTCTCGCCAGACGTCTGAAGGGAGCACACGCGACAGACGGGTAAGCCTCGGCGGACGGGGAGGGTTGGAAAGGAAAACCCGACTGGGAGGACTCTCGCAGCATCCGATGGGGCCTCTAACTCAGAACATCGAACGGGTAAGCCTCGCCAGACGGGGTTAAAAGATGTGAGAGTAGCTGAGGGTAGCTTTTTTTTTTTTTTTGCAGGATTTGGCGAGAGGACGAGACTCGTAGCGTCGGACGGTTAAGCCTCGCCTACCGTCAAATGGAAAGGTAAGTTGCGTGGCCGAGAGACTGTTACCGACGTCCGAAGGGAGCACACACATCGAACGGGTAAGCCTCGCCGACCGTAGAGTGGAAACGTAAAGCAAGTCTGTCCAGGAGGCTCTTGCCAGCGTCCGAAGGGAGCACACACATCGAACGGGTAAGCCTCGCTGACCATAGAAAAGGAAAATGTAAGGTTGTCTAACCGGGAGGCTCTCGCCGGCGTCCGAAGGGAGCACACGCGTCGAACGGGTAAGCCTCTCCGGATGGCGGACAGAAAAGGTAACGATAGGTGGCCAGGAGGCTCTTGCCAGCGTCCGGCGGGGACAAAACTGGGTGAGCCTCGCAGGCCGTAGGATGGAAAAGGTAAGTTTGTGTGGTCGTTAGGCTGTCGTCAGCGTTTTAAGGGAGTTTGCTACTCCCGGCAAGAGACGGGTTAGCCTTGGCGACCATAGGAAGGAAGGAGAGTTTATTGTGTGTTTGGTACTTGCAGCATTTGAACAGCTTGCTTGTAGGTTTGTAACCTAAACCACGCGGTAAGGTCGTGGTTGGCTGGCCAGGAGGCTGTCGCCAGCGTCCGATGGGAGCACTCGCATCGGACGGGTAAGCCTCACTGGCCGAGGATGGAAAAGGTCAGGTTGTCTAGCCGGGAGGCTCGGACCGACGTCCGATAGGAGCTTAGCTCCAGGAATCGAACGGGTAAACCTCTCTGGCTGAAGGACGGAAAAGGTTGTCCGGCCGGGAGGCTCTTACCTTCGTCCGACAGGAGCTTAGCTCCCGGATAGAACGGTTAAGCCTCGCTGGCCAAAGGACGGAAAAGGTAAGGTTGTCTAGCCGGGAAGCTCTCACCTACATTCAATGGGAGCCCTGACTCCGTGCATTGGATGGGTAAACCTCTCCGTACGTAAGACAGAATGGCAAAGCAGGTAGCCGGGGGCTTTCACCTACGTCCGAAGGGAGTGTGAGCTCCTGGCAACGAACGGGTAAGCCTTGCTGGCCGCAGAATGGAAAAGGTGAGTTTGTCTGGCCGGGAGGCTCTCGTCAGCATCCGATGGGAGCTCAAGCTCTTGGCATCGAAGAGAGAAGCCTTGCCGGCCATAGGATTGAAAAAGGTAAGGTTATCTGGTCAGGAGGCTATGGCCAGCATCCGGTGTCTTTTTATTTATTATTTATTTATTTATTTTCTATATTTATTTTTATTTATTATATATATTAAAATTTGCGACACCAGATGGGTAGTCTCTCCAGCCATCGGAGGGAAAATTGAGAAATTGAGAATTGAGAAAATTGTTTTATCTGCGAAGAGCCCGTTAGTGTTCGGCGAAAGCGTAACTTGCGGTATTGGATGGGTACATCTTGCCATCGGAGGGAGAATTTGTTTGGGCTGCAATGTACTCATTGGTGTTCGATAGGTAAATGTCGCTTTTTTTTTTTTTTTTTTTTTTTGGTTAATCTGCCTTTTTTAATCGGGTAAGCTTCGCTGGTGGTCGGATGGAAAGTCCAAGATTGATTAAGTGGGAAAGCATCTGGCAGGATTTTAATACTTGCGATGTCAAACGAGTAAGCTTTGCTGATAGTAGAATGGAGAAGGCAAAGGTTGGTTCAACCGGGAGCCCTCTTGCAGGGCCTGGCAGGGAGTTCGATACTAAGGATGATTTATTTGTCTACGAGGGTAGACGCTGTGAGGCTTACTTGAATAATTGTTTAGCAAATCCAATGAGCTGCTTCCGATAATGAGTCCGAAAAATCTTGGTGCAGTCATAGTATCCGAAATTAAGCGTGCAAAAATAAATTGGATTTCCTGTGCCAGTGTACCCCAAATAGGTGCCATGTATCGGCGATGTGGTCATTGTCAGCACGTGAGATCGATGGTACATATCGACGATGTAATCGTGCATGGGTGGAGTAAGAGAAAGATTCTTTATACTATCTGAGCTTACTATTTACCATTTTGACCATGCAGATGCACGAAAAGAGCCTATGGAATCACCAATAATCAAAAAATATACTTTCGGACGTACTGATACACTGGTATTAAGTATAAATACTATATTTAAATACTGCTAGTTCATGTAGTCGGCACTACGGTCATCTCGCTTGTCCAGTGAATTTTTTTTTTTTTTTTACATTTTTATTTATTTATTTATTTATTTATTTTTATTTATTTTTATTTTTTTTATTTTTTTTACCTACGGGCTCACATCATCCTTTGAGAGCAGGGGCGAGCGGGAAATGCAGTGCTGAGATGGGATAACGGAGCGGTTTGATAGCCGAATTAAGGTAGGCCGCCTAATGATTATTTTAAAAAATGTTGGTTGGAGAATGGGCCTAATATCGTCTTGACTATTGTCGATACATGATGCTATCACCGCGACCTCGTATGCATGGCATGCCTTTAGGCGGAGGTGATGTGTGGCATTTATTTATTTATTTATTTTTTTTGAGGTGAGGAGGTGTAGGAAGGCTCCTGCGGGAGCAGACACTGCGCGACAGTGAGGAGGTATAGGAAAGGCTCCTGCGGGAGCAGACACTGCTGCGGCAGTGAGGAGGTGTAGGAAGGCTCCTGCGGGAGCAGACACTGCGTGGCAGTGAGGAGGTATAGGAAAGGCTCCTGCGGGAGCAGACACTGCTGCGGCAGTGGGGAGAACGGGAAAGGCTCCTGCGGGGGCAGACACTGCTGCGGCAGTGGGGAGATACGGGAAAGGCTCCTGCGGGAGCAGACACTGCTGCGGCAGTGGGGAGATACGGGAAAGGCTCCTGCGGGAGCAGACACTGCAGCGGCAGTGGGGAGATACAGGAAAGGCTCCTGCGGGAGCAGACACTGCAGTGGCGGTGGGGAGGTACAGGAAAGGCTCCTGCGGGAGCAGACACTGCAGCGGCAGTGGGGAGATACAGGAAAGGCTCCTGCGGGAGCAGACACTGCAGTGGCGGTGGGGAGGTACAGGAAAGGCTCCTGCGGGAGCAGACACTGCTGCGGCAGTGAGGAGGTACATAAAAGGCTACTTGCTTCGGCTGCTGTAGATGTTGGCTGTGGGAAGAGTAAAAAGTGTTAGTAATATTTGATGGGGCAAGCTAAAAATGGATGGGTAGCCTACTGTGTTACCAGCTTAGCAATTTGTTGCCTGATTTGACAATTCCTCAGGCCTTGTCCACCTTATTATGTTCCTGTTGGAAAAGCATCGTTCCTCTCATTTGGCCTCCGGGCTCTTTAGACGGACGCCCGAGCGGATACGTTTGGAACGCTGTTTTCACGTTGTATTATGGACTGTGGAAACAGAGGCTTTTGGAAACGATTGAGCATGTTTAGTCTTGTAAGGCGTTGTACCGAAAGACATGATTATAGCAGTAACGTTAACCCCTTACCAGACACCCCCCATTTTTGGCATGGAGGCAGAAATTATATACCCAAAATAAAGATGTTTCTGTTCATGATTCTTTCTGACTAGATCCATGATCAACATTTGTCCACAAGCTAACACTTTGACGTTTACAGTTCAGGAATAGGAATAGTTTTCCTGACATGATGGAAAATTAATCACTGGAATTATGTTTTATCGAAATATTGGTAAAATATAAAAGCCAAAGTCTTTGGACTTCAATTGATGCGCGGTTTATCCAGATCAAGTGAGAGAGTGATGTTTAACGTGCTGTGAAAATAAAACATAGACTGGGGCCGTTGGAGCAAATGGGTTAACAGCAGTTATGTGCTATTCGCTTCCAAGTGGTTTCTAAAGAGATTTACTTTCCGGTTTTTTCGTATTACGGTCCTTAAAAGGCGATGGTAATTTTACTCACACTTGCTATCCTGCATCAAAACACGAGGGCAGATGCGTTTTAGATTAATTTTGAGTGCTCAAGCCAGAGACAGGTAAAATTGGTCCCTAAATGATTTGGTCCTACCAGAAGACTTGCATGGAAATTAAAATTTTAAATTAAGCATTTAGCAGGCGCCTTTTTTTTTTTTTTTTTCTTTTTTTTCTTTTTTTTTTTTTTTTTTTTTTAAACTTATGTCTGTATCATTTCGGCGAGGTTTAAACGTGCGCGGTAAGGCGAATGTAATAATAATAATAATAATGCATTTTATTTGTAGGAACAAACGGCAAAAGCAATACAACAATTCATTAAAGACAGACAGTCTTGAATAAATGTGACTTAATCAACTTTTTAAAATCGCCCAACATAGGTACATATCTGACGTGCAGAAGAAGTACATTCCATAGCTTAGGGGCTTTATATGAAAAGGCTCTTTCCCCCATGGTCTTAGCTCACATTATGGCTGGTGAAGTGAAAGAGAGTTGGTGAAGTGAAAGAGAGTTAGTAGAGCGAAGAGAGCGTGATGGAATATCAGGACTGATGAGTTCACAAAGATACTCAGGTGCAGTCCCGTGAAGTGCCTAGTATGTTAAGATAAGAATTTTAAAATCGATTCTCACGTTTACGGGAAGCCCGTGTAATTGTGAAAGAACCGGTGTAATGTGTTCGCGAGGAGAAGTACAAGCGTGCGGCAGAATACTGAAGCTTGCTCAACGATTTAGCTGGAAGGCCTGAGAACGAGGCATTACAATAATCTAACCTAATGCCTTTGGCTTCGTGGTTAAAAAGTGGCATCATCATCCGACGGAACGGTGGATCTGTAGTCCAAATCTATGCGGGATCCACACCCCGGATCAGCGGGTGGCGGTAATGCACCTTTACGTTGGTTGGCCAAAACCGCCATAAAATGCTACTAGAATTAGACGGAACTACGTCAAGACGTAGTTTAACAAAACTTTAGCCGCAAAACTGCTTTTAGATGCAACACTTTGAATGCAAACTGCCGTAAAAATCCAATGAAGAAAAAAGAAGAACCTGTTTTTTAGCGTCTTCGCCTGGAAATGTATTAGTCTGCGCCACTAGAGGAAGCGGCCCCAAACTGCCACTCGGCCGGAACGCCGTGGTGAAAGACTGAGCCGTGGTTGGATTCTTTCTGCTGCAGTCCAGCGCTCGACGAGAGCTCGGTCTCGGGCGGCACGATCGTGTATCGAGCAAGACGAGCTCGGAGTTGCACGGTCTATTGGCCACGATGTGTGGCTTGGCGAGGATAGCAGCTGTCGCGATGACGCTTAATGCTGCTCAACGGCCGTGTTTGGCTGGGTAGAAATGATCTCGGGTCCGGAAAAAGCAGCAGGTCTTATAAATCCCCTGTGTAGCGCTCTTCGTTGGTACGAAAATTGGGTCTGTGATAAGGTGACTGACGAAGCGAACCAGCATGCTGATAAACCGTGAATGGATAGAGGTAAGTCAGCGATATTTATACTGTGGGATTGATTACTTGATTGTGGTCCACCTGTGATGTAAGTATCTGACGCGCTCCTCCCGAATCTTCATTGATAATTACATTAAATAAAAAAATACAGTAAACAACAGTTATACTGTAAAATGGTACTACGGCTTAAAATAGCTGTTTTCTATTTTAATATGAATTAAAATTTAATTTATTTCTGTGATTGAATTTTCAGCATGATTACTCCAGTCTTCAGAGTCACATGATCCTTCAAAAATCAGTCTAATTTGCTGATTTATTATCAATGTTGAAAACACTTTGCTGCTTTTTATATAATATGTGCTACTTTCTTCAATATTCATTAATGAAAAAAAAGTTAAATAAAGAACAGCAATAGAAATGCATTATAGCATTATAAAGTACCGTTCAAAAGTTTGGGGTTAGTACATTTGTGTTCTTTTTTTTTTTTTTTTTAATAAATTAATACTGGTATTCAGCAAGGATGTTAGATAAATTATGTTCTTTTTAAAAGTTTATTCAGCAATGAACAATGAAAAACATAATAAAAAAAAATATATAAGGGGATGACATACCAGTGTAATCAGCAGGTGGCCTGAAAGTTGGCACAAAAGGCCGACCAAACACCTTCAGGCTGTTGGTGTTGACGCAGTGGGCCATATCCCCGGAGTAGGTGAGAAGGGATGCTGGTTTGCTGTTCACTGATGCAGCCGCCCGATCCTGATTCCACCTTTTCAAGCCTTCTAGCAGGTAAAGCTGGAAATTCAGTGCATTTGCACTGGTTCCTAGAAGAAGAAAAAAATATACCAATAAAAATTACAAGCAGAGCTGGCACACCCTCCTGCATCAGCTGTTTTTTCTTTGCCTGCCGCAACAGGCTGAGGTCTCCAGCATCCCACTCAAAGATGCAGGCAGACAGGCATCCCATGAAGGTGGGGTAGAGGGGATGGGCATCGGTGGTGCAGCCCACGGCCATCCTCCTCATGAAGTGCCAGACGTCCAGACGTATCTGAAGGTCTGGCCACTTGCCGAACCTGGTCTGCAGCTTGCTTGTTGCTCCCTCACTCACACAGCAGCCACAGTCCACATAAAGCAGCACTAGTGGTGGAATGGCAGCATGGCGGTACCGCTCCATTACACCGGTCACCATCCTGTCCAGTCCCGGCCCTTCTTGCACTGACAGCACACTGGTCACTATCTGGCCAACCTCATTTCCAATGGAGGTTAACCAGAGTGCTGTCCCCCATCCATGGCCAGCCAGCTCCTTTGTGATATGGAATTTATAAATGTAATAAGACATTTGTGGTGTAACGTTAGCAATAACAATAATATTAATGTCCATCAGACGCTATTCATGAACATTACAGAACAGTTAAATATTTTTTTTTACCTTTTTTTGTGGAATCCATCTTTAAGATTTTGCCATAGATGGATGTGATGCTGGCCTTTATGTGTCCAATTCTGGAGAGGATTATCCCTGCCGTACACTGAGGGCAGCCAACAACTGGTGGGGATCTCAATTGGCTCTGGAGGCTCCTGGCAGACCACCGGAGAAAGGCTGGGTCGATCGACAAAGTCAGCACACTCCCCAAGATAGTGTCCCAACCGGTCCCAAAGCAGCCTAATGACACGGATGTCACAGGCATACCTGAAATTGCACATTGTTGCAGTGATCAGTTAAATGTACATTAGTCCTCACAATAACCATCTTTAGACTACTCTACTCACTTGCGGGTCAGGATCAGCCGGAACATTTTCTGGTGCGGCAGGTCAAGCTGGTCCCGGACAGTCTGGCTAGTGGACAGATAGTTCAGAGAACACACAGTGCACCTGTCACCATCACATAGTACCTATCAATGTCCAGAACCTTCCGTGCTCTTTTATGGACACCATAGCCTGTCAGGTTCTTGCCACAAGCTGGACAGAAAACATTCACCTTCCACAGGTGGTAGGGCATCCACACCATCAACCGATGGGTGAAGAACCGGTCAGGTGTAGGTGTCTGGTGATAAATGAGAGCTGGGACAGGCGGCTCGTACCACAGCTTTAAATCTGGCCGCAGCTTGCCAGCGTGGAAAATAGTGCTGGCAATCCACCTCTGGTCCTGCACAGGGATGGTCTTGGGCCATTCACCTGGCAGCCAGAAAGAAGCTGGGGCCCCAGTGGCTGGCTGGACTCCTCCAGGCTCCTCCTGTATAGAAGACAAGTTGTTTTTCCATTAAAGGTTGCACTACTTTATATCATAGCCTGTTCTATAAATAGAAGCCGCTGCACTCGCAGAGGATGGAGATGGGCTGGGGGTCATCACAAAGGATGGAGCGGGAGAGGTGCTGAGAGGAGAAGGCCTAGCTGTTCCTTCAGAGGACGGAGGAGAGGGACTGGTGGTCTTCACAGAAGACAGAGAAGGGGTGGAGCTCCTCACACAGGATAGAGGGGTGGAGGCAGTCCTCACAGAGGCCATAGCCTGAGTCCTCACTGATGAAGGAGGAAAGGGGCTGGGAAGGGAAGATGAGGATGCAGAGGGTGTAGGAGAGGGGCTGGGGGTCCTCCGATCCACTAAGTTGGGTTTTAGCATCGTTGACTTTGACCCACCAAATTGTGACTTATTGAACTTAAAAAGAAAAAACAAAGTTAATTGATATCATGTTCATTACATAATTTTTTCTAGCCCAAACATATACATAAATCTATCCTATCAAACAAATACACAACGATTCTAATTAGACATTAATTGATTAAAGAGAAAATATTCACCATAATCAAATTTAGAGGAGGCCTCAGGAATGAGGGTTGGGCAGAAGCAGCCGCTTCAGGAGCCGTATCAGAAGCAGCAGGAGGTGCAGCAGAAGAGTGAGTGGCAGTGGCAGTGGCAGACTGCTAATACAACCACCGAAGGGCATAAAATATAGTGAAATGGCATAACAACATTTTAATAGATATGTGATGATACATCAAATGTCATTACCTTATCAATGTGGAATCCACAATTGCAGGCCATGGAGCCTCCAAAGAGGGTGGTCTGCCCATGGGCCTGCATGGGGCATTTCTCAATCTGAAAAGATAATAATCATTGTTTACTTTACTAACTTGTCTGAACTATGGTCAGGTGATCTGCATTCTACATACTATATAATGAATGAATGATAACTTTGCTTTACCTTCTGGTAGAGGTCATACCACTTCCGTTGTCTTGGGGCTGGTCTGTTGCCTTCTCCAGAAGGCCAAACCCCAGAGCGGGCAAAAGTCCTAAACCTGGCCATCCCCTTTTTTGTGGCGCTCCAAGAGGGAGCTTTGATCATGACCTCCCTGGACCTCACAGGCCTCCACCACCCGGAAAACAAAACACGAACGCTCAGCGTACACGCCACAGCAAACTTGAGCTGACACTAACATTCACTTAGCACCCTTTGTCTTCTTTTAACACAAGACGACTCTCAAAACTCTCAAAAGGGGCTACGGACGCTGCTCCACGCATGCGTCAGCGGACATGTGTGCTAAATTCTATGCTTGCCGACATGAAGGCGAAAAGCTTCCTTCGTCCCTGGGTGGGCTCGAACCACCATCCTTTCGGTTAACAGCCAAACGCGCTAGCCAATTGCCTTATCTTATCTCATGCACCACACGTGTATAAGTGGACCCACTTTCCTAATGCATCTAGGATAATGGATCATTAGATGGTGCTTTGGAATCAATATTCTTTCAGTAAATATGAACTTAAAAAGTTTATGATGATCAGAAATGAAATGCTTCAAAAATTACGTCATACCCTGTGTTACAACTGGTAAGAATACAATGTTCACTATCTGAATCAAAAGTTTTATCAGATTACAGTAACCATTGTCTGTGTCAACTAGATCTCCCAAGATTAAGGGGGTATTGCGCAGAAGGCACCATGACTGAATAGCAATGAGGCCCAGGTCCTTGCTGCCATCATCAATTTTAACTCCACTTGGTCTATTCTGTCTTTCACTGTATCCATAGTTGAAGCTCTGAATCCTTTCCGAAAGTATGTCCAATGAAATGCAATTTTCCACAAAGTACTGAAAAAGTAGTTTTAACTCATACTGCACAACCCCTTCAAGCAAAGCGTGCATAATGTCAACAGCATAATTCTCTGAAGAATGAAAATATTGTATTGAATTGAGTGGACAACTTCTCTTAAGGCCAAACAGTGGTGCAAGAGTGGGATCTTGTGCCAGAGCATTGCGATGCTCTGAATATAGTTCCTTTGTTTGAATGATCAAATCTGGGTCATCCTCACTAAAGACAGACTGCAGCTTTGTTTTGTCAATTAAGCAAAACCGACTACAGTAGGTTGCACTGAATGACTCAACCATACCAAGCAATCCATGTAAAGCTAAATTGTCACCAGTAACCTAAATGACAGAACCCTGTAACATAGTATCTGAGAAGGAAACATGAATTCCCTTCAACTCAAGAATTTTAGATCCTCTACCAGAGGCTGTAAGATTGGTTCAAAGCAGTGTTAATTTTGACACGAAATTTTAATTTAGTTTTAGTCTTAGTCTTTTGACTATAATTCTTTTTAGTTTTAGTCAAGTTTTAGTCATCTGATTTGTTTTAATTTTAGTCTTGTTTTAGTCGACTAAAATTGCTTGGTATTTTAGTCGACTAAAATAAGACTAAAATCAATAACAGACTTACTAGACAATTTTTTAGAGCTGGTATAGGAAACAAACTTAACCAAAATATATAAAACACAAATTCAACTTTATTTCAACACAACTGTGTCTTTATTTCGATTCAAAAGCTTTTATGCAGCAACAAACACTGTCATGATAATGTAAACAATAACTAGCTGCCAATTGACCATCAATAAAAGAAAAATAATGTTAGGTCCAGGACCTTAAACCTTACAGTTGAGCTGAACAATAAGTGCATACATTTAAAGTAAATATTTAATAAGTTGGGTGGATAAAAAAAGTAACAAGATTTTATAAGGTATTCATTTGTCTAGCAATATTGTAAATACTACAATAGTGCTAGATTAGTATGTATAATGATAGGATGTGAACATTCACGTTTCACATGACTAATATAGAAATATTTGTGATATTGTCAACAAGTAGAACATTATAAAATATACTAAACATTAGTATTAATCAAATGTATGTATCATAATATTACGTATTAGTATTGTGCTCTCATCTAACTTGAAGAAGGGGCTATTTTACAGTACTTTTCAGTTCGTAATATTTAATGCTACAAAATTTAAGCACTGCAGTTTTCCAGTTTTGCTTAGCTCAATAAACAAAAGAACATCGTTGTGAAATTACATTTGAGAAAATGTCCAGGTGGCTCGTCTGTAAACGTCTTTTCAAATTGGTTGTGTTCTTGCCACAAATGAGCGCTCCGCGTGCTTTACACTTTGCTTTGTTTTGTTCGTCGTCAAACGTGAAGTGAGCTGTGGACATTTTGTCGCTCTTTTAGACATCACCTCTTCGAATGCCGTCTTCCCAGGAGCTCATTAAAAAACTGAAAACTTTCGCTTCACGTCTCAATAAGTCAGGCTCCGATTGGTTCTCTTCTCTCATGCAGTCTCGCCTGTTCCGTTTTGCCGGTTCTTTTGTTCCTTCCTCGCATCTCTCCCGTCTGCTGATTTGATTTTCGTCACAGTCTATTTTCGTCTCGTCCTTTATTCGTTGACGATAATGTCAATCAATTTAGTCATAGTTTTAGTCTACATCAGTGCCTTCTTTTTTAGTTTTCGTTTCGTTTTCGTCCGCAAAAATATATTCGTGACGAAAATAATGACGAAAATATTTAGTCAACGAAATTAACACTGGTTCAAAGCCATATTTTTAAAGACTTTTGAATGGAAAAGGTCCATAGGATGGATGTTCATTAAAACAGAATTGATCTTAGGGGGCAAATTTCTTAAAATAAAATAAACGCAGCCAAGTTTTAGGATCCAAGTGTCGTAATATAACTGTATTTGAAGAGCATGCTCTTTTTGACCAAATAATGTACTTTTTGAAGTAAGAACCATCATTAATGTCTTTGTAAATACCATCTTGATGACTTTTAACCTGCTGGAAAAAGTGGCAAAGTTCAGAATTTGTAAACATAGACTCGAGAGTTCCTAAAATGGGCACAGATAAATTTGTCCCTGACAGGAACTTGACTGTATAATCCTGTAGTTTTATCTTTGCACACATCATAACGCACACACACCAAGAACATATTCCACTGGTTCCACAATTTTCCATTTTTTTTTTCTCTGTCTCTGCCTCTTTGTTTCGGTATTAAGTCAAGAGAAAGGATTTTCTAGCTGGTTAAAACCATCTTTAACTTGTCTACAGTTTGCCTAGCTACCTCTGATGAAAGACGTTTTAGAACAGTGTCTCTTGCTTGATCAAGAACATCACTTAACAAACCTCAGTGTTTTCAATACTCACTTTGATTTCCTTGACTCTTGGACTTTCCTTGGCATTGCACACATCAATGCCATACACTGTTGTTTGAATGAACGAGGCCGTGGTGCAGCATATTCGCGGCCTGGAGGTGAGGCAGGCCCAGCTGAGAGAGCGGAGAGCCCCACTGGAATCATCCCGGGCTGACGCTCACAAGTCCGGGGTAAGTATACAGCGTGCTATTAACAGTTCCACCATGTCTACTCCGTGTGTTTCTCTGCACAGGCCCGGTGCACCCAGGGCGCGATCTTCCCAGATGTCCTTCACTCCGACGCCAGGACACCACGGACCCTGGGTGCATCCACAGCGGAGGACGCGAGCCGGGCCCCGGGCGATGACTTTTCCCCCTCCTGCCTTCGAGATCTCCATCCAGAACCGCTTCGCTCCCCTCCGCGAGACAGGACGCGACGCTGTGATCATCGGAGACTCCATCGTCCGACATGTCCGTGCTACGTTATCCAAAGGTAAAGTGCACACTCATTGTTTGCCTGGTGCTTGTGTTCTTGATGTTTCTGCACAGATACCCACTATCCTGAAGGCCGACGAGAGCCCCAGAGCGGTCGTGCTTCACGCCGGGGCTAACGACACCACGCTGTGGCAGACGGAGACGCTGAAGAGGGACTTCAGCAGCCCGATCGAGACGTTTCACAGCACGACACCTGCGGCGACGATCATCATGTCAGGACCACTGCCCACATATCGACGAGGACACGAAAGGTTCAGTAGACTTTTTGCTTTAAATGATTGGTTGTTGTCATGGTGTAAAGAACAGAAACTGCTATTTGTTAATAACTGTACTCTTTTCTGGGAGCGTCCTCACTATGGTGGAGCCTGAAACCTGACTGAAAATCTTCATACAGATCATTTTTATGCAGGAAGGTGCTCAATTGAGCAGACACAACTTTTTCCATTTGCCAGTACACTAGGATCTAGCTTCCACTGTTATGCTGATGATACTCAGCTATATATCTCAACGAGACCAGATGAAACTTCTCAATTATCTAAGCTAACAGAGTGTGTTAAAAATGTGAAAGATTGGATGACAAATAATTTTCTCCAATTAAATTCGGATAAGACAGAGATATTAATTATTGGACCAAAAACACAGAATCTTGTAGATTACAATCTGCAACTAGACGCATGTACTGTTACTTCCTCTACAGTCAGAAATCTGGCTGTTATATTAGACAGCAGTTTTTCTTTTGAAAATCATATTTCTAATGTTACAAAAAACTGCATTCTTCCATCTTAGAAACATTGCCAAGCTACGAAACATGTTATCTGTTTCTGATGCAGGAAAGCTAGTTCATGCATTTATGACCTCTAGACTGGACTATTGTAATGCACTTCTAGGTAGTTGTCCTGCTTCTTCAATAAACAAGCTACAGGTAGTCCAAAATGCAGCAGCTAGAGTCATTACCAGGTCAAGAAAATATGATAATATTGCCCCAATTTTACAGTCTCTGCACTGGCTACCTATTAAGTTCCGTATCAGTTACAAATTATCATTACTTACCTATAAGGCCCTAAATGGTTTAGCTCCTGCATACCTAACTAGCCTTCTACCACGCTACAACCCATCACGCACCCTAAGGTCACAAAACGCTGGACTTTTGGTAGTTCCTAGGATAGCAAAGTCCACTAAAGGAGGTAGAGCTTTTTCACATTTGGCTCCCAAACTCTGGAATAGCCTTCCTGATAATGTTCGAGGTTCAGACACACTCTCTCTGTTTAAATCTAGATTAGAAACGCATCTCTTTCGCCAAGCATTCGAATAATGTATCTCTTAAATTGTGAGTGTAGTTGCATCTGATCAAATGTGCATTTTTATTCATTAGCTTGGGTTAAACTAATTTTACTTTGTTGGATCAGCATCTATGCTAATGATGTCTCTATTTTGTGTCTATGTTTTGCCACGGGATTTACATCCTGTGGTAACTAGGATTTACACAAGCTCCAGTATGGATCCAGAACAGAGAGAAGAGAAGAGAAGAGAAGAGATGATGCTGACCCTCAGAGGACCTCAGATGATGCTAACCCTGAATCAACAACAGAACTAACAATTATTGCTAGATGTGTGACTGCATCATATAATAATTATTAATTAATAACATTAATAATGTTCATCGTCTTGCTGAATACGTCTTGTATTCTTTTTTCTAAAAATCCTGTCAAACGTGCACAAACTGACAGTCACCACCATAAGCTACTACTAAATAATTTAGAAACATAATTTTCTGTAAAGTTGCTTTGTAACGATTTTATTGCAAAAAGCGCTATACAAATAAACTTGAATTGAATTGAATTGAATTGAACAAAGACTGTCATGCAGGGAATGGCCTTCTGGTCCAGGATGATGTAAAACTTCTGAATGATACTCATCTTTTCTCCAACACAGAGGAAGGGCGGTGTAGATCCAACTTGTTCAAGAAATGTCTTGATGCTCGCCCCCGCCGAAGAGCATATGATGAGAGATTGAGCATTAATGAGACTGTAGGAGCCATAGATAGAATTGGGACTGATGTTGCTGCAAGAAATGGAAATTATTGACTGGGTGCTAATTCAGTAGCCACTAATGTAGATTGAAATAAATGTTCTGAGTTAGAAGATGATGGCATAAAGCCAAATTTGAAAAAGTAATTCAGCCTTCTGAGCTAGAACTTAATTCAGACATTAAACAAGGAAAATTAGCCTGAATCTAAATGTTTTGTTTTAAATGTAAGATTGAAAACTAAATCGAGCTTTTAAACTAATGATTTGTCTGTGTAACTGAAAATGGTCAGTCTAACAGGCTGCTGTGAATAAGTACCTTTAACAGTTCTAACACCTTTTGTTCTGTTTTCACACCTCTGAGGGCACTTTTCCTGTATTAGGCATGGCTGAGTTTGCACAAAACAATGGCAACATTCATGTATAGAGATCGCTAACACATGTGACCAACTGGGAGGTAACGTCATCAGAACGAAAACAATTATGGGTATGTTTGGCCAGTTAACATGGTCTGGCATAGCAAGCTAGTGTTCTGGCATGAAAATAATGAAAAATTAGCTTGAAAAAAACAGAATATAACCCTACAAAATGCAGCGGGCTAAAGAAAACATTGTCGGACCATACCGCCTAAAACGAAATCCTAATGCAAAGATGAGATATGACGAGAAAATAAAGAGAATCAAAGGACTCGATCGTTACGAGCAGAGCGACTGGTCAAGATAACACCCTCCAGCCCAAAAGAAGGGCATGTGAAAAGGCTGTGTTGTGGTGCTTTTGCAGACAGCCTGAAGAGCTTGATGACATGTTTGCTTGCGATAATCAGAACTGTCATATACAGTGGTTCCATTTAGACTCCGTGGGACTCAGCAGCGCACCAGCCAGAGAATAGTCATGGCAATGCGATGCTTGCAGATGTCTATGACTTATCACCCACAAACCTACCTTATGTATTTCCAGTTCTTATCTTTCTCATACATTTCCATTTTCTCATCATTTCTATGGACTCTTTATAATGTTAATGTATTAATCTAAATGTATTTACATGCTAAAGATGTAAAGAAACTGAAATTAAGTTGGTTGTTACTACTATTTAAGTTATGTTATTGTGTTTGCAACCAAAGAACACTGATTTTGCACCTTTATTCCTTAACACAGATAAAGGAGGCAGAATTTCATTCATTCTTTGTGTATTTTATTTACAGACATGGCTAAAAAACATTACATGTGAGAAGAGACATTACAAAATCTTTTTGGAAAACAAAAAAACATTTACATATTAGATGTGAGCATGGTGTATAATTCTAACATGGCGCCTTCACAACAATACTTGGACACATTGGTCAAAGCACAGCACACAACCACAATTGTATCCAGCAAAGTCTTCAGCTCAGTCTCATGAGTGGTGTGGACCTTCCATCTCAGGTGCAGGTGTAGGGTCTGAAGGTAACAATATAAAGAAATTGTGTCATATCACAACCTCTATTCCTAAGGAATCCATACCAGTTTTTCAAACGACTTCATGACAACAGACGTTAGAGCCACAGGTCTGTAGTCGTTAAGTTCTGCTATCTTGGGTTTCTTTGGGATGGGGATGATGGTGGAGCATTTGAAGCAGGAAGGCACTTCACACAACTCCCGGGATCTGTTGAAGATCTGTGAAAAGATGGGGGCCAGCTGGTCAGCACAGATTTTCAGACAGGCTGGTGTAACACCATCTGGGCCTGGTGCTTTTCTTCTTTTGTTCTTCTTGAAGACCTGGCGCACATCATCTTCACAGATTTGAAGAGCAGGAGGTGTGGAGGGTGGGATTGCAGGATGTGTTAATGGTTGTGTAGGGAGATGGTCAGAATGGGTGATGGGGGTTTCAAATCTGCAATAAAACTCATTCAGGTTGTTAGCAAGTCGTTGTTAGCCTCAGTGCAAGGGGATGGTGTCTTGTAGTTCGTGATGGCTCTTAGACCTCTCCACACTGAAGTTGAGTCGTTGGAAGGAATAAGTAAGGGTTGAAAGAAGGATTGGTGAATCTCAAGAAAACATTGAAGCTGGATGGGAAGCGGTTAAAACCTTCTTATTTGAACTGAAACCTGAAATTTTAATTGGGCTAAAATTACCTCTTGTGTGCACAAGACAGGAGAAAGTGTTGCAGAGTTTGAAGAACGCTTCAGACAAATTTGGATGGAACATGCTTTTTTGCAGTTTTCACAAGTCCGCTGAAATGAGTAGAACAGACAGGTGTTTGTACATAACTTTATTGATATTTATTGCACGTCAACAGACAGCAAGAGTTTTATCCTGCACTTCAAGTATTATCTTTGTAAGAAAAGTGTTTTTGGCCACTAGCTTTGTAGATGCGTGTCACACATTACATGTACACATTACATGCACGTTCTTGCCTTTGACCACAATGAATTTGAAGTAGCGCTTATATCTCCACCTTGAAAACGCCAACTTTTCATCGGATTGCTCCTGACTCGCCATTTCTGCTGCTGTGAATCTCTTTGTAGCTGTAGCATGCGTGCGTGTGTGTGTGTGTGTTTGGCGCCGCTGGCGCTGCCGCGTGTGCCGGCATGTGTGTAACAACACTGGCTCTGATTGGCTACCATGAAACACATGACTCTGCCTTAGCCAATCATAATCGCTTATCTCGTTATTAAGGGGAGGGGGGAGGGGTGCGTTCGGATTACATAGTTTATTAAATCAATGCATAGTAACGCGCCGCATTTAACGTTCAGTAACGTTAACGGCGTTGTAACGACGGGAAAAGTAATTAGTTAGGTACCCCGTTACTGAAAAAATAACGTTTTTACCTAACGCCGTTCTTTTAAATGCCGTTATTCCAAACACTGTTTGACAGCCAAACAAAAACCAACTCTGCTAAAGGCTGTGGAGCCACAGGGAAACTGAAGAACCTCTCTCTGCAGCACCAGCTAGTGACATCTTATCCAAAAGCTGCTGGACTCCATGTGTATGCAAAGGGATAAGCATACATAGAAACCTAAGATAATGTCCTAGTAGGCAGTGCTGCTAAACAAGCCGTAAAGGAGAGAGGTGAACATGCAGCGGCATTAAGACAACTTCAGCAAGACTCACAAACAGTTCTACATAGTAAACATTTTCAAATTGAATTGTCCAAGAAACAATCATCATTGTTAATGGAGGATGAAAAAAAAAACATGATAACAACCAATGCCTTAAGGAAAACTGCAAGGAAAATGGACTATGCCTTTTTGAACATATCACAGGCTGGCCCATGTCCGCTGAAAATCTAACATGTGACAGCCTTTTCCAAACTGATAAAAGACTCAGCCCAAGAGGGTCTGGCTGCAGACTTGCACTTGCACTCTCAGACTTGCATTCTCAGACTTGCACTCTTCGACACTTGCACTTCCGCTAGTGACGTCACTTGCAGTCTTTATTTTTTTATTTTATTGATTTTTTTTTTTTTACTTTTTGTTTTGAATTTCCCTAAATTTTATAACAGTAGCCAGGTGGGAAGACAAGTAAAAAATAAACTAAATTACAATGTCACTTCAATCCCTACTTGCACTCTCTGCTACCTGCGACACTTGCAATCGACACAAATCGTGCATGTTGCCAATGGAGACAAGAAGCTGTGGTGGTGAATAAATGCAACGCGCAAAGTTTCGCGTTAAGCATTTTTCCATATAGAATAAACTGTGTACAACTCGTTTATATCACTGTCTTTGTCCATTAAGCTACATTATGTGTTTTATTTATAATGATTTTCTATAGGAGGAAAACATTTAATGTACAATTTAACGCACTGCGTTCTGTACTCATGTGCTTGCCTGTACGGAGTTGATCCTTTTAAAATAACTTAATGCATTTCATAATGCACGTTCATATTTGCTGGTCTGTATATACTTTGAGTCAACAACAAGACATATAGGTTATGCCTACTAAATTGTCTTTATCATCTTAGTCTGTTATTAGGCCACATTAAGCATTCGCATTGTGTTCATAGCCATCTGCTTGCCTTGTTGTACATTAAATAATATCTATATATCAAATTTGGTCTTTTAATTGAACTTAACGTATCTTAATACATTATGCCATATTAAGTGTTTGTTTTTTTCTATAGGAGGAAAACGCTTAACGAAAGACTTTGTTTATAGTAGTAGGCCTACTAATTTAGTTTTAATCGTTTAATCAACACCACAGCGTCTTGTCTCCATTGGCAACATGCACAATTTGTGTTGATTGCAAGTGACATCACAGGTAGCGGAGAGTGCAAGTAGCGATTGAAAGTGACATTGTAATTTAGTCTTGTCTTAACCACCTGGCTACTGTTGTAAAATGTTGAGAGATTCAAACAAAAACTTATAAATAAATAGAACAAAAAAATAATAAAAATAAATAAAGACTGCAAGTGACGTCGCTAGCGGAAGCACAAGTGTCTGAGAGTGCAAGTCTGAGAATGCAAGTAGAGACTGCAAGTGCCATTGTAATTTAGTTTCTTTTTTCTTGTCTTCACCACCTGGCAACTGTTGTAAAATGTTGTTGAAAGATTCAGACAAAAAGTTATCAATAAATAGAAGAAATAATAATAATAATAATAAAGACTGCAAGTGATGTTGCTAGCGGAAGCACAAGTGTCTGAGAGTGCAAGTCTGAAAATGCAAGTCTGAGAGTGCAAGTGCAAGTCTGCAGCCAGACCCTTCTCACTCAGCCTGGCAGTACACAATGCCAAGAATCAAGTTTTGGCAGCTCCAAAGGGGCGCCATGGTATAGTGCCCAGCAAATGGGTAAAGATAAAAAAAAAAATAAAAAAAAAAATGATACGTCACAACAAGAATACAGATGGGAAAGACCAACTGAGGATCTTTTAGTAACTGACACAGCAGTTAAAGCACAGTCAAACAGTGAGTGAACTGATGTGAATTTGCCTAGAGATGAAGGATAGATGGCAGTAGTCCAGATATGGCGGGACTAGGGTTTTAGGCTTTAGCTTGTCACCTGAGGACGAATACATGAACATTTCACCACTGATAAACACTGTAGTGCCCGGCCAACATTAAATAGGGACAGTTCTATTGGCATATTTTGTTTAAACTATTTTTTTGAATGATTTGTTTTCCTTTTCTCTTTGTGTATAATTGTAGGTGTCCCAGCATTTCAGAGGATGAGCAAAGACATCCAATGCATGGACCAAACTGCACTGGCCACCTAGATAAACATGCCTGAACATCCATAGAACACAACAACATCCACCACTTCCATAAGATTGCAACATTAAAATAAAAAAGGAACTTTTCAAGGTATTCAAGATAATGCAACCCTCACCATGAACTCTTATTCTGTCATCTTAAGTAATAGAGCCTGTTTTCAGCATTCTGTATTTGTGATTACTGAAAACTATTGCAAGCAGGAACCTGTATACAGCATGTGTCCATGTGTGACGGCTGGTGAAAAGACAGTCCGGAAACAATAGCGAGTTAACAAGATTTAATGAGATGATGAGATATAGTACAAAGACACACAAAGACGATGAGGCGGTAACACTCCAGGGAGACGATAGACGGTGATAAATCCAGACGGTAGTGGAGTGTAGGTGAGGAGTCCGGGTCTTGACGGCATGAGGCAGCAGGAGAGAGTGGCACAGGAACTGCGGGGAACAGAGCCGAAGGTAAGTGTCCGTGGCTGAGTGATCGTGCGTAGAGTGGATGAGGTTCTGGGGAAACACAGACATCCAAACGCAAACTACACAGAAGCCAGACGGGGGTAAACACAACGACATGAAACAACGATCTCACAAACACAAGACATGAGACAAGCCATTATATAGGAGATGAGTAATGAGTGGCAGCTGTTGCTGATACAATAAACGGAGACGCCCACAACTAATCAGTGCAGACGCAGGACACACAGAATTCACCACAAAGTGTAAACAACCCGAGATCACGGTTTACCAACCGTGACACCATGACTACTAAAATTATAACTGTTTTGTATGTTCTTTCTATTATGTGTGATCAAAAATGATCAAAGGGGGGATTGAAAGATTGTTTGTTTTTAATTAACTGAACTTATTTGCAAACTGTAATGAAAATGTTCTTTATTCACAATAGTTTGAACCAAATGGCTGTAGCATTTAAGACCCAAACCAGACAAATTAAAAAGTCGATCAGGACTGTGGTGGAAACACAAGCCGAATTCCTCAGAAAGGCAACAGCAGGTTGTAAATCTTCACAGAACAGCTTTCAACATTAACACCACTAGAACAATTATTGACCATTTAAATTCTTAGTAGAGATTCAAATTTGGGGCAAGTAATCAAGATGCAACACCGGCCAGCACATGTAAACCAATGAGAGTAATAAACAATATCCTTGGATTGACTTCCCCCCACCTAGCAGAACCAGACTGAAATTCCTAAGGGGACCTCTTAACCTCTGGTCCCCACAGAACATATTTTGTCAGAGAATGGCACAGGAACTGTCTTTTCTAGATGTAAATGGACCAAAATGAACTCAAAAGGACTTATGAATGAATATAAGTCTGTTAACTCCATATTCATTTATATGTAACCCACACATTTGACTATCATGTTTATAATCACTTATTGTGTATGTCTTTTAATAACTATTGGATAGCTTAAGGATACATATTCATGTATGTACCCAGCTAACAGGGAACGTTCCCATAACTTTCACTTACATTATGTAAAAGTTATGTAAATGTTGGAAAAAAAACTTTCCTGACATAATGTTTCTGGAACAGTCTTATAATGTTTTCATAGTTAAAATACACTGTCGTAACGTTGAGGGAAAACGTTTTCATAACAACGTTCTTGTAACGTCTTTATGATGTTATTTTTTATTGACTGATGTTCTCATAATGTTGAGCGAAAACGTTCTCATAACAACGTTCTTGTAACGTCTTTATGATGTTATTTTTAATTGACTGATGTTCTCATAATGTTGAGCGAAAACGTTCCCATAACAACATACTTGTTACGTCTTTATGATGTTATTTTTACTTGACTGGTGTTCTCAGAATGTTGAGGGAAAACGTTCTCATAACAACCTTTCTTGTAACGTCTTTATGATGTTATTTTTAATTGACTGATGTTCTCATAATGTTGAGCGAAAACGTTTTCATAACAACCTTCTTGTAACGTCTTTATGATGTTATTTTTAATTGACTGATGTTCTCATAATGTTGAGCGAAAACGTTCCGATAACACCGTTCTTGTTATGTCTTTATGTTATTTTTACTTGACTGATATTCTCAGAATGTTGAACGAAAACATTCCCATAACAACGTTCTTGTAACGTCTTTATGATGTTATTTTTAATTGACTGATGTTCTCAGAATGTTGAGTGAAAACGTTCTCATAACAACGTTCTTGTTACGTCTTTATGATGTTATTTTTACTTGACTGATGTCTCAGAATGTTGAGGGAAAACGTTCCCATAACAATGTTCTTGTAACGTCTTTATGATGTTATTTTTAATTGACTGATGTTCTCATAATGTTGAGCGAAAACGTTCTCATAAAAACGTTCTTGTTAAGTCTTTATGATATTTTTAATTGACTGATGTTCTCATAATGTTGAGCGAAAACGTTCTCATAACAACGTTCTTGTTACGTCTTTATGATGTTATTTTTACTTGACTGATGTTCTCATAATGTTCAGCGAAAACGTTCCCATAACGACGTTCTTGTAATGTCTTTATGTTATTTTTACTTGACTGATGTTCTCAGAATGTTGAGCGGAAACGTTCTCATAACAACGTTCTTGTAACATCTTTATGATGTTATTTCATGATGATGTTATTTTTCAAAATAATCTTAATTTAGTATATATATATATATATATATATATATATATATATATATATATATTTCGATCGTTAATGCGCATCTCGTCAGTAAAGCCGGTTATCTAATCAGCGGTTAATTCCATCTGTTACTACACAGAGCCGTTGTTAACTGAGAAGATGCGCCAAAAAAACGCTGAAAATGAAGTGGATTTGCGCATCTTCTCTATTAACAACGGCTCTGTGTAGTAACAGCTGCTCTATGTGAAATCACGCACCTGATGGAATTAACCGCTGATTAGATAACCGGCTTTACTGACGAGATGCGCATAACGATCGGCCGATCGTGATCGGAGCACCTCTAATATATATATATATATATATATATATATATAAATTTGCAGTTACCATGGCTACAAGAACAATGATTTGTGGTGTTTTGTTAAAACCATGGGTAATTTTCGTAAGGGAACCTGAAAAAAATTATAATAAATTGTGTTTGAGCCCATGTGAAAAAGTAGCACAATTTACATATGATTTACAGTTTATTTTAATAAATATCAAACATTCAATTCAATTGTGCATTATAGCTGACACCTACATGAATTACAGTTACAGTTGTTTTTATGACTGTAAGTCATTCTCCTCAAATGCTACTGACGTTAGAAAAGTGTATACCAATATCACATGTAACTTTAGAGACGGTCCCTAAATTTGAGACTCTCGAACGTCCAACGTCAAGCCAACTTCATCTCTTCATAGTTTTCTTTTCTCTGCGCCGGATTGGTGATGTCCTTTACCCAGGCAAAGATGTCCATCAATCAATTATGAACATTCAGCCGCAAACATGAGGTGCGAGCGGTCGTGAGATTCCTCCGGGATTTGGAGCCCTATGCAGACTGCGTATTCTGCCTATAGGGAATGACGGTCCTGCTGTCATCTTTCGTGCAAGTCGCGACCGTGCATGCCGTGTTGTGATAGTGAATGGTATGGCGCTCCGATGAGATCTTTAATATGACGTTGTAACATGCACTCGTCTCACTGAACGTCTCACTGAAGTCTTGATTTTTTGCTATTAAATCCATTCATTTTAAGACGCAGACGAGGCGTAAACGTCACGCAGACGTCACGTAAATCACGTGTGGCAGTGAAGTGTCGAGTCAGACGTTCACGCGTGATTCACGTGTAGCAGTGAAGTTATTTATTTATTTTTTCCCTAACACGGATCAGAACACGGTCCTCACATGGCTCATTGCTGTGTGTGAGGCAATGCACTATGGCGCTCCGATGAGATCTTTAATATGACGTTGTAGCATGCACTCGTCTCACTGAACGTCACGTCTGCGTCTGCCGAACATCACGTCTGCGTCTGCACGTCTGCATTAAAGTTCGACTTTATGAACGTGACGTCTACGTCTGCAACTTTTACAGTTTGGCTGCCTGAACGTCACGTCTGCGTCTCGTCTGTGTTCTTCCGTTTTTTTTTTATTTTTGTTTTTTTTTTATTGTTTTTTTTTTTCATCAATAGCGCACATTTATCTAGAGTAAAAAAATTAATTAGTATGGTGAAATGCATGAAGTGTGTTTCTTTTTTTCTTTTATTTTTTTTTCTTATCCATATATTTTATTTTAGGCATATTGATTTGCTAAATTGATCAAACATATGCTCATTGTGCTTCCTGCTGCTGGCCTCTTGGTTGTTCCTTAGAAAAAAAAAAAAAAAAACGAATGTTCCAAACATATTTCTAAAATAATTTAATAAAGAAACGAAAATAGATATGACCACTTTGCCATTAAAAAACAAAACTGAAATATTGTAATTGCTGCAACATCAGCTGTGTATGGGAAAGAGAGAAAGCAAAAGACAGGGCATCAGTCAGACTCTGGACTAGAATTCTGATAAGCTGTGCAGGGCTCTATTCGTTCCCTTGTTTCAACTAAAAGTTCCCCTGGGCTTCGCGGGCCTCCAAACTGCCCGGACCCTTATGCACCTTCATACCCATTATTTTCTCTTGCAAATATAACAAATGGTAAAAAGGCACGGTGTCTCGAGCATCATGACAGTGTTTCATTCCTGAATTAATCAACCGTTTAAATGATCAATAACTCACTTATTACAGTTTTTCTGAATGCATAAGCGCTAATCGTGATTCTTGTAGCACAATTTCTAAAACTATTAATAAGTATAGCAAAACCACTCACTGAGTTTGCAAAACTTAAAGCACAAACACTGCTTTGCACTCAGTTTGCAATTTTGTAACACACTTTGCAAAACTGTAGGCACAATTTCATTGCACAACACTCTTTTTGCAGAACTTTAAACACAACTCACTGCTTACACTCAATTACCAACACACTCCTAGCAAAATTATACACATGTATAGCTATCATTAACACTATTTTGCCCACTGTCTGGCACACTTTCAAATGTGAAAACTGTTTTAGATAATAAGTTCACTTTGCAATCAGCCTTAGCACTATAAATAAGCCACAGGTAAGCTGTCTGTGTGGAGTACAATGGAAGGAGCAGTAAGAGTGAGGAGAGTGAGAATCAGAGGAGGCCGAGGGAGAGGACGTGGAGGTGAAGAAGCGAGAGGGTTAGAGGAAGTTAGAGGAAGAGAACAAGGAGGTGCAAGAAGAAGACGAGGAGGGGAAAGAGAAAGGGTAAGAAGAGTAAGAAATAGAATAACTGATGACATCAGAGCTACAATAGTGGACCATGTCATCAACCATGGGATGACTCTGAGGGAAGCTGGCCAACGGGTTCAGCCTAATTTGAGCCGCTTCACTGTGGCAAGCATCATTAGGACATTTCGAAATGAGAATCGTTAAGTACTTTGTAGCACTGCCATACTCTAATAAGAAACACAACAGTACGATACATGCAATAATACTGAAATTGTTACTTTAAAGAATTGCTAGACGTCCAGATGTTGGGGGCAGAGGAAGAAAAACAGCAGCGCATAATTGATAATGACACCATGTTTCAAAATATACACAGTGTAAGCATTTCTCCACTAAGTCGTGTACTTGTGCGCCACAAAATAAGAATGAAGCAAATTTACAGAGTTCCTTTCGAGAGAAACACAGAACGTGTAAAGCGACTGAGATATGACTATGTGCAGGTAAGCTATAGTGTCATTGGTTCTGAATTTGGAAGTGCATACTCTAGTGCTGTGCATGGGCCTGATGTGTTGCATTTGTTTGGTCTTGTCCAGAGAGTGATGGAACTAGAAGCAGATGCCATGGGACATGAGCTACTTTTTGTAGATGAGGCCGGTTTTAACCTCAGTAAAACCAGGAGACGTGGCAGGAACATTATTGGACACCGTGCCATCATCAATGTCCCAGGACAACGTGGTGGTAACATAACCATGTGTGCAGCTATAAGCCAAAATGGTGTTGTTCACCATCATGCAACCATAGGCCCATAGAACACTGCACACATTATTGCATTCCTGGACACCTTACATGACATGCTCACTGTTCAGAGACCAGTGCATACCCGATATGTCATCATATGGGACAATGTTAGTTTCCATAGGGCTGCTTTGGTCCACAACTGGTTTAGAGACCACCCATCCTTCATGGCACTCACTCAACCTCCCTCCATACTCTCCATTCTTAAATCCCATCGAGGAGTTCTTCTCTGCCTGGCGCTGGAAAGTGTACGACCGTCATCCTCATCAACAGGTAGCACTTTTACAGGCAATGGAGGAGGAATGTGGAGATATTGAGCAGGCATCATGTGATGTGGATGAAATTTTGTGGCCGGACCCAGAAAGACGACATGATGTAGGCTGATCATCTTTTTTTTTTGGTGAAATTTTGTGTTCTGACTTTGTCTTGATTTTGATGAGTGTGAATAAACACCAATACTTGAAGTTTGGATCCTTGTATATGTTTACATGACACTATGACAAAAGTATGATCTCAAATTGACATCTGTACACAGAGAAAGCAAAAGCCAGATGTATTTTGTATTCATACCATCAGTGTGTAGTTGGCACATTGTGTGCTTAGTAGATGATGGCTTATGTTTACTGTTTGATACGAAAACACAATTTTTACGAAGGTGTGAAGAGTTAATCTAGTTGTGTTCGCTTTTGCAAGAGAAGTACAATGTTTTGATAATTGGGTGAAAGGTTTTCTTATTTGTGTTTAAAGTTTTGCAAAAATAGCCAATAGTTACAAAAAATGTGCTTAAGCAATCAGAAAAAAACTGTAATAGTGTAATTCTGCCACCTACTGGCGGTTTTCAATTCACATTTAAAGTACCTTTCCATTTTTCTTTTTCTTTATAATTGTAAATATCAGTAAGCTATTCAACGTTTTAGGATTAAAATATCAAAACATTATTTCTGCATTTGTAACTGCAGGTTAAATGATTCATGTCCTGCATTAAACAGTGTGTAAATACATCTAAATGCCTCTTCAGATGCAGCGTGTTTCCTCTGCATTGCAAAGATAAATTTCGTTTATAATGATTTTTATTGGTTTGGTAACAACCCTGAATTTCATATAATTCGTATAATTATTATATATTTTTTTTTTTGCAGACACTTTATTGATTGAATTTAAGAATTTGACGCTAAATATAATGCACTCTTCTAGGAAAAAATATAAAATGCCCATTAAGGGTGAAAATAACCATAAAATTATTAATTTCCATCACTGCTGTGAACTGACTACGCAAAATGTGAAGCATATCAATTCACTGATCATCAAGCTTAAAATAATCTTATCTTAGGTTTTCAAAACGATAATGATCAAGGACACGACAATTAAATAAATAAATATCAGCCAATTCTCACCATCATTACCCCAGTCTTTGAGACATGGTCCTTCACTGTATTTTCAATGTCGGAAACAATTGTGCTGCTTAATATTTTTCTATGATATTTTTACAGGATTGATTCGTGTATCCTGGCAGATTATTATTCAAAATATAGATATCTTTATAATTTAACATTATTGCTGAATAAAAGCTTACATTAAAAAAAAATAAAGGAAAAAAAATATTGAATAATAAAATTATATTATAATCCTAATTTAGATTTTAAATGTAAAATATAAGAAGAGAGGTGCTTGAAAAATTGAACATTAATCAGGCATAATGTATTTTACAGCCTTTATTATTTTACAGCAACAGTCTCAGATCTAGCAGCCGATTGCGATCGATGGGTTGGCCATCAAGACGATCAAGTGCTGTAGGCTACATTAAAAATGTAAAAAGATAAAAACAAAATAACCCTAAAAAGTAATTTCAAAAAGGATTTCATAAAAATAAACGGAATACTTCATGTACATTGAATTGGCCGGGAAAAAGACTCACTAAAAAACCCCAATCACAAAAAAAAAAAGTCAGATGCAGACGTCACGTTATAATGCAGGCGGAGATGTCACGTTATAATGCAGGCGGAGATGTCACGTTATAATGCAGACGGTGGTCTTTAAACCAGTTGTGGACCAAAGCAGCCCTATGGAAACTAACATTGTCCCATATGATGACATATCGGGTATGCACTGGTCTCTGAACAGTGAGCATGTCATGTAAGGTGTCCAGGAATGCAATAATGTGTGCAGTGTTCTATGGGCCTATGGTTGCATGATGGTGAACAACACCATTTTGGCTTATAGCTGCACACATGGTTATGTTACCACCACGTTGTCCTGGGACATTGATGATGGCACGGTGTCCAATAATGTTCCTGCCACGTCTCCTGGTTTTACTGAGGTTAAAACCGGCCTCATCTACAAAAAGTGGCTCATGTCCCATGGCATCTGCTTCTAGTTCCATCACTCTCTGGACAAGACAAAACAAATGCAACACACCAGGCCCATGCACAGCACTAGAGTATGCACTTCCAAATTCAGAACCAATGACACTATAGCTTATCTGCACATAGTCATATCGCAGTTGCTTTACACGTTCTGTGTTTCTCTCGAAAGGAACTCTGTAAATTTGCTTCATTCTTATTCTGTGGCGCACAAGTACACGACTTAGTGCAGAAATGCTTACACTGTGTATATTTTGAAAGATGGTGTCCTTATCAATTATGCGCTGCTGTATTTCGTGCAGTCTTATTGCATTATTGGCAATCACCATGTTCACTATATGGGTCTCTTGCTCTGGAGTGAAGATTCTTCCTCTGCCCCCAACATCTGGACGTGTAGCAATTCTGTAAAGTAACAATTTCAGTATTTTTGCATGTATGGTACTGTTGTGTTTCTCATTAGAGTATGGCAGTGCTACAAAGTACTTAACGATTCTCATTTCGAAATGTCCTAATGATGCTTGCCAAAGTGTAGCGGCTCAAATTAGGCTGAACCCGTTGGCCAGCTTCCCTCAGGGTCATCACATGGTTGATGACATGGTCCACTATTGTAGCTCTGATGTCATCAGTTATTCTATTTCTTACTCTTCTTACCCTTTCTCTTTCCCCTCCTCATCCCCTCTTGCACCTCCTTGTTCTCTTCCTCTAACTTCCTCTAACCCTCTCGCTTCTTCACCTCCACGTCCTCTCCCTCTGCCTCCTCTGATTCTCACTCTTCTCACTCTTACTGCTCCTTCCATTGTACTCCACACAGACAGCTTACCTGTGACTTATTTATAGTGCTTAGGCTGAACTTATTATCTAAAACAGTTTTCACATTTGAAAGTGTGCCAGACAGTTGGCAAAATAGTGTTAATGATAGCTATACATGTGTATAATTTTGCTAGGAGTGTGCTGGTAATTGAGTATAAGCAGTGAGTTGTGTTTAAAGTTCTGCAAAAAGAGTGTTGTGCAGTGAATTGTGCCTACAGTTTTGCAAAGTGTTACAAAATTGCAAACTGAGTGCAAAGCAGAGTTTGTGCTTTAAGTTTTGCAAACTCAGTGAGTGGTTTTGCTATACGTATTAATAGTTTTAGAAATTGTGCTACAAGAATCACGATTAGCGCTTAAGCATTCAGAAAAACTGTAATAAGTGAGTTATTGATCATTTAAACGGTTGATTAATTCAGGAATGAAACACTGTCATGATGCTCAGAGACACAAAACAGCACCGTGCCTCTGTTTGGAATGAGCTGTATTTATTGGTGAAATAGAGCAAAAATAGGCAATATGGTGTGTCTTAAACAGAAGTCTGTTAATATTGAGTTCTTGTTTAACTGATGTATAAAAAAAAAAAAAAAAAAACATTATACCATTTGTTATATTTGCAAGAGAAAATAATGGGTATGAAGGTGCATAAGGGTCCGGGCAGTTTGGAGGCCCGCGAAGCCCAGGGGAACTTTTAGTTGAAACAAGGGAACGAATAGAGCCCTGCACAGCTTATCAGAATTCTATTCCCGAGTCTGACTGATGCCCTGTCTTTTGCTCTCTCTCTTTCCCATACACAGCTGATGTTGCAGCAATTACAATATTTCAGTTTTGTTTTTTAATGGCAAAGTGGTCATATCTATTTTCGTTTCTTTTTTAAATTATTTTAGAAATATGTTTGTAACATTCGTTTTTTTTATTTCTAAGGAACAACCAAGAGGCCAGCAGCAGGAAGCACAATGAGCATATGTTTGATCAATTTAGCCTTCTTCACAAATCAACAAGGCTTGCCTATAATAAAATATATGGATAAGAAAAAAAAAAAGAAAAGAAAAAAAGAAACACACTTCATGCATTTCACCATACTAATTAATTTTTTTACTCTAGATAAATGTGCGCTATTGATGAATAAAAAAAAAAAAAAAAAAACGGAAGAACACAGACGAGACGCAGACGTGATGTTCAGGCAGCCAAACTGTAAAAGTTGCAGACGTAGACGTCACGTTCACAAAGTCGAATTTAATGTGGCAGACGCAGACGTGACGTTCGGCAGACGCAGACGTCACGTTTGGCAGACATAGACGTGACGTTCGACAGACGCAGACGTGACGTTCAGTGAGACGAGTGCATGCTACAACGTCATATTAAAGATCTCATCGGAGCGCCATTGAATGGCACATTGCACTGCACGCAGCCGCATACCAATCGGTGTTAACGTCATACCACCGCGAACGCCGCGAGACCTTTTCTTTTTAGATCATACACACACCGTCCCGATTGGCCTGCACACACTGCTTAAAACATTTAGTAATAGAGAAATTATAAATATAATTAAGTATCGATACTTTGCAGAAAATATCGATACCACAATAGAAGCTTCTGAGTATCGATATATCGATACTGCACATCCCTAATGTCTACCTCTGAGGCCAGATCGCAGCCATTCTAACAGGTGAGTCGATTGCACAGTAGGTTGTGTGTGTTTTTTTTTCTTTAATATGCAAATTTGTATGACCGGGTAGCTAAATAGTTTAGAAGCTTGCAGTTATTTATGCGGGAGACAATTAACTTATAGGCTAACGTTATTTGTTGTTGTGTGGGATTTACTTTGAAGGCCTTTGTTAAATTGAACTCCTATTTGTGTGCAGACAGGCTTTGCTGCTTTATATTTGATAAGTTACTGAATCTTACACGTTTCATAACATTCAGTTTTAACGCAGAATACGTATTAATTAACATTAGCCGTGTTTCCACTGTAGGGCCAACAGCAAGTGCATCACTACACGAGTCAGAAATATATTAATACGCCATGCTAAAGGATACGTACTTGCTTAAAGGCCATTAATGTCTTACAAACTTTTTCTTTTTGCCTGTAAATGTCATAATCACTCAACTGAATAAAATCAGGTTATTGTAATTTCTATACTTTTCTGTGACTGTTAGTTGCACATGTAGGCTAATTAGACAATTAATCAGCTATATGTCAATACTTACAGTTATCTCTCTCTCTTTTTCTCTCTTACAGTTACTTTTCAAAAGTTTCTCAAACATGGAGTCTGACATGAACGGGGTATGATTTTTTATTTTATTTTATTATTACAAAAAGAGAGTGGTTAGTACTTCAAGGTTGTGTGCACTTGGAACACAGTGTCATATGCATTGTTGTAACTCCAGCTGTGTGTGATCTTTGTAGAGGTGGAGTGGGCTAAGCACAGCACAACAAACCAAACACCAAAACAACCCTGTGTCTTCAATAATATTTTATATAATTATGCACACAGTTTTATTTTTCTTGGTGCAGATATTGCTGTGTAGCATAATACAGAATTACTTTTATTTTCAGATCGATTGGCTGTGCCTCATGGGAGGCAACACACTTGAGCCCCTTTCACACTGCCATTCCGGCAAATACAGGGGTAAAGTGTTCCTGTAATTGTTCCCTGGTCGCTAGATTTGGCACTTTCACACTGCCAGTGATGACCCGGTATATGTGCGTGCTTTCACACACAACCCTTGAAGATCCCGTAACGACACGTGACATCAGCGCGTGACGTGTAATGTACGAGTCGACAAAGCTTGGCACGTTATACTTTAACTGAAGCAAGCAAACGATCTCTGCGTCAGCGCGGAAAGTGAGGAACTAACTGATCTCTGCTTCATTACAGTTTGCACATATGTTTTCGTCGCGAATGTTGATCTTCCTTCAAAACAGCCGGTAAAAAAGTCGCGCGATAACGCGCGTCATCACTTCGATACCGAATTAGATCTGGCTTTTGTTCACACAGCGCTCGTTCCGGATCGATTACCGCAATGTTACTATGTCCCCGACCCGGGTTCGATTCGGTAATCAATTCCGGGACGTGGTTGCTTTCACACAGAAGGCGACCGGGCAATGTTACGGGAATATTGCGGGTCCGACGTGCAGTGTGAAAGGGGCTCTGGAGAGTCGGTCAGAAGACTGCTTAGGAAACTCGGGACGAATGCTCTATGGGCCCAATATAGTCTTAAAGCCACAAGGGAAAGAAGAATTTCCAGGAACTGGAAATATGTAATGTCATAATCCTTGAGTTGTTTCTCAGTTGTTTCTTATTCCAAACATTTTATAGTAAGTCGCAGAAGATAAACTTTATTTTCAGAGCAAGCTAGGCCAAAGACTGCATATGAGTCATTGAGGAAATGAGCAGTGTATTTGACATACTGTATGCCTAATCATCATTTATTCTAAGTAGCAGTAACATGTTTGGTTTTTGTGTATCTTAACTGGATTTTAAGATGCCTGTCGTCGAACACACACCAAGGTGCTGGAAAAAGTAATTGAGGACTTCATATCAGAAACACTGAAGTTTGCACCACACAGAGATAAGGTAAGGCTTTTTTAGTTTGTAAAACATTAATAAGGAAAACATAGTACATATAATACAGATTATACTGTATACTAATACTATGTTTCGTTTCCATAGATGCTACATTTAGGTGTCACTTCAGGCCGAAGCAGAGACTTCGGGAAAAGAAGACACACAGAACACACTTAATTAGTTGTTTTACACACAGAACATATTTTATGTAAGATTTGGAATGTTTCAGTTTGTGGAATGTTTGAGTATATAAAATGTGAAAGTTAAGATATCAGTAATGGCATTTTTTTTATTTATTTAAATGTACTGTACGTTACAGTATAATTAAAGTATCCTTGGCAAAATGTAGACAAATACAATATGGATGAAAATGATTCAAATATGTTAAAATATGAAAGATGTTTGTGTAGTGTCTTTAAGTTTTTGGTGTAGACAAATATAATTAAAATATTTTACCAAATGTTTGAATTTATATTTGTTTATAAAAAAAGTTCCCAGGGTAATGTTTGGAGGATATTTGGATATTTTATATGACGTTTAAACATTCAGCATTTTTTTCCCCCTATCATTTTCCTAACAAGATGAAAAATCTGGACATTTGGAATGTTTAAAATCATTTAGAAATAATGTTCTCATAATGTTTTCAAGATGATAGAATGTAATGTTTCTATAACATTCACACATACCAAGAAAAGAGCGTTCCTAATACATAAAAAAATGCAAATTTCAAACATTTAAAGAACATTCCCTAATAACATTTTCATAACGTTTTCAAGATGATAGAATGGAATGTTTCTATAACGTTCACATAAACCTAGAAAAAACGTTCCTAATACATTAAAAAAGCACATTTCAAACATTTAACGAACATTCCTTAATAACATTTTCATAACGTTTTCAAGATGATAGAATGGAATGTTTCTATAACGTTCACATAAACCTAGAAAAAACGTTCCTAATACATTACAAAAATGCACATTTAAGGAACATTCACCAATAACATTTTCATTACGTTTTCAAGATGATAGAATGGAATGTTTCTCTAACGTTCACATAAACCTACAAAAAACGTTCCAAATACATTACAAAAATGCACATCTAAGGAACATTCACTAATAACATTTTCATTACGTTTTCAAGATGATAGAATGGAATGTTTCTCTAACGTTCACATAAACCAAGAAAAAACGTTCCTAAAACATTAAAAAAGTACATTTCAAACATTTAACGAACATTCCCTAATAACATTTTCATAACGTTTTCAAGATGATAGAATGGAATGTTTCTATAACGTTCACATAAACCTAGAAAAAACATTCCTAAAACATTTTAAAAAATGCTAATTTTAAACATTTAAAGAACATTCAGTAATGATGTTTTCGTAATGTTTTTAAAATGGTAGGATGGAATGTTTCTGTAATGTTCGCAGAAACCCCCCAAAAAATGTTCTCAATACATTCAAAAAACTTGCCGCTCTCAACGTTTACAAAACATTCTGAAATAACGTTTTCATAACTTAAGGGAAATGTTAGTAAAACGTTCTGACAACTCATTTTTGTTAGCTGGGTAGGTGTTTGAATCTGTTTGCTTGAAATGTTTCTGGCAATCAGTTATTTGTCAAATGTATCATATTATTGTTATAGGAATCATGTCCAAAATTATACCCTGCAAGATTGGGAAAATTCGGACTACGTATAGCTTTTCCTATCAGTCATGCCAGTTTTTAGCTATTAGCTTGTAGTTTTGCCTTTAGTCATCACCGTTAGCATTCTTTGAGCACGGTTCCAGCATGCTTCGGTCTGCACACCTGCTGCTACTTAGCCACGATGAGAAGAAACACCACCTAGTCTCATCAAACTTTACTTCGTTTACTTTAGTTTTGTGTTCTGAGTTAAGTTTTGTAATGCCGTGTCTCCAAGTCTGACCTCGAATGCCCGTTCAACTTCATAAAGCCCACACAACTCTGCATTGTCAGCCAACGCCCAACCACATGCTTATCCCAAGATGTCACTTTAATGACTACTGAACTACCAGCCAATCAGCAACATCGGGAAACCCCTTTACACAGGCAATGCAAGTACCTCCAGACTGATCTATACTGGTGTATCTAATATAATTTTAACCTCATTGAGGAACTCAGTGCAATGGTTAATTAAGTGATTGATGGCTGTTCATGTTTATGCAATCTCACGTATTGCTGTAAACTTGGGATTTCACATTTTCATTCTCTTAAACTTATTCTTCCCTAACTTCTATCTTCCTGCAACTTATGTGCTTATGTGTTAGATTAATTTCTGTCTAATAAAGCCTAATTCATATTAAAAATGGGAAGTATCTTGTGTTTTGTGCTTACAAGTTACTGTAATGTCTTAAACTGTTTAAGACAAACAATTTAATGTTAAATGGCTCGTTTAGTGAATCGCAGGGCGTCTCAATGATCAGCCGAGAAACAGTGATTCTGTTCAAATTTCCTTTAAAATCTTAAATGATTCCCTTTGAGCTAAAATGACCTGTTTCCCTTACATGGCCCATATAATCAGCCTCTTAGGTCAACATCAGATCAATGAATGGACTCTCCATGGGAGAGATCCTTTCACGTCATTAAAAGGTTACACTGTCATTGGCTCTCCATGGGGTGTTATTGTATTGTTTGAAGCACATTTGTTAACAGGTATAAAGGTCTGTTCTCACAGACAGTACCTTGGGTTAAGATTGTTTGAAGGATGACATGCTAACAACACTGCTGAGGAACTGCTACACTGCTACTGCTACTATGTATTAGAGAAATCTAGTACATTGATGAGATACCCAAACTACTGCTAAGCCAAATACAGCAAAATCTAACAGTGTCTTGTCAGACAGACTCTTTGTTTGTTCATACTCCTTCAATATATCAGAGCCTCCGGGTTTTGAGTGCAGCAATGCATGAACCAGCTGTATATAAAAAACAAAGTATGAATTCAAATAAACCAGTCTTTGATATACAAAAATTGGTAAGATTATTGATAAGGTATCAGCACTTACATCATTTAGGGAAGGAAACCTTAGATGTTCTCACAAGCTCATCAAAAATATCAGCATAATAAATCAACTCCTGCAGAGTTTTTAAGAACCACATTGGCTCAATGCGGCAAGTTGAACAAATACAATTCAATTTCATGTTTCAACATACTGAAATGATAATATTTCAAATCACTTGCCATTATTTTCAAATGCAAGTAATACATAAACAGAAATCTAATCAAATAAAATGTAAAAAAAAAAAAGTAATTCAGATAAGTATGATATAATTAAAGTCACACATGTATTGAGAGATTTTTTAACATTGTGATCAGAATATTATTTGGGATTAAGTCCATTTATAATACACATTGGGCCTCATTTACGAAATGAACGTACCACAGAAAATTGGTCATATGGTTGTTTCAGTGCAAAACTTGGAATTTATCAATATGTATGTGAGCTGTGGCTATTATAAAATCTCAGGTCTGGTCTCTGCTCATGTACACAAGTGTTTGAGTTGCCTAAACTTGGGCACAGCACAGTAAATATGGTGAAGGATTATAGAACGATAGCATTCCTGTTCCTTTAAATTTACGATTTATTGATTTGTATATTCGTTTTAGGTAAATCATGGACAGATAATGTTAGTCCATTTTTAAATCGCGTCCATGATCTGAATTACTGAGGTATTAAATTAGTACAACGTGGCCCCGATTTCTCTTAACAAGGGAACGATTTGATCAACGTTGTCCATGACATCTACTCATGTGCATGGCCCCGTGGATATAAAAATAAGCATTTAATTTAGCAATATCATGTGAGAATCTGATTTACCTGCTTTTTCTTCACCTTTGGCTTCAACTAAAAGAAAAATGTGGACACAGACCGGTGGCCTAACGTTAAGTGGAGGCGTGGCCTTTTACGCCACTTTGGGTGAACTTTGAAAATACACTTAAATTTCACACTGATACGGTCTTAAAAATAACAACAGCAGAGTTATTTTGTCACCATGTAGTGTTAAAACAATGTCAACAATTTTACACCATCCCTGTGTGTGTGTGTGTGTTTGTGTGTATATATATATATATATATATATATATATATATATATATATATATATATGTATGTATATATATATATATATATGTATGTATATATATGTATATATATATATATATATATATATATATATATATACATATATATATATATATATATATATAAGGGGTGTAACGGTTCACAAAATTCACGGTTCGGTTCGATACGATACACTGATGTCACGGTTCGGTTCGGTACGTTTTAGATACAGCAAAATGTAAAAACATCTCAACTTTTAAGAATGCCGCAAGCTCACCGCGGGTCCTGTGACAAGAACTAACCAATCAGCTTCATCCTTTCCCGTAACAACGTTGAAAGCTCAGCCAAGATGAAGGAACAGCTGATCATAGTTGTATATGGATTGCAGTTTTGAAATAAATTTAGTAGCAGAGCTAGCCTACTGCAAGCGATTTTTAGAGCTGCAAATCCATTTATCCTTTGCTGAAATTTCCGCGTGTTCATGGAGAGAGCAGCACGTCATTGATGCTTAGCAAAGGCAGACGCCTAATGAGTGCTTCTGCCCGAGCGCTTTTACAGTTCCCATCATCCATTGCACTGTTTACACATACACAGCTGAATGCACTGATTACTCACACACAGTTGAATCCAATCAGACATGCTACATAAGCCATGGACTTCCATTTGAAGCATCCTCGAAGCTGACCACATTCATGATTCCTTTTGGCAGGTACAGATTCCTGCGCATGCCTTACGGAATTTCCACTGGCAGTGAAGTGTTCCAGCGATCCATGGAGCAGCTCTTTGATGCACAACAATGTCAAATTGTGGTAGATGACATACTAGTCTGGGGCTGCACACTACAGGAACATGATGAGTGACTGAAACAGGTACTCCACAAAATCCGTGGCTGTAACATGAAATTAAACCCTGACAAGTGCAAATTTCGTGTCACCACAGTTTCTTACATAGGCCATCTCCTGACTGCTCATGGCGTCAAACCTGACCCCGACAAGACCACAGCTATTCGCCAAATGCCAAAACCTGAGGACAAACAGGCCTTAAAACGATTTCTTGGTATGACCAACTACTTATCGAAATTCATTCCACAATATAGTGATGTGACATGCCCTCTACTTGAATTGTTGAAGCAGGATGTTGAATGGTTGTGGCATGAGCTGCAGGATGCCGCTTTCCAAAAGCTGAAGGATGCTGTGTCCATTCCCCCAGTTCTGCAATACTTTGATGTCACCAAACCTGTCATCCTTTCAGCTGACGCATCCCAACATGGACTGGGCGCTGTGTGTCTTCAGCAGGGTGCTCCTGTTGCATTTGCTTCACGCGCCCTAACACCAACTGAATCTCAGTATGCCCAAATCGAGAAAGAAATGTTGGCATTAGTATTTGCAACTAAGAAGTTCCACGACTTCATCTATGGCTGACCTGTCACCGTGGAAACAGATCACCAGCCCCTCATCACAATCTTAAAAAAGCCATTACACACCGCCTCAGCACGTCTTCAAAGTATGATGCTCAAGCTCCAACGTTACAGTTTCAACGTGATTTATAATCGGGGCAAGGAACTCTTTGTCGCTGATGCCCTATCATGTGCTCATCTCCCTTCCTCTGACCCTCCCTTTTCGGATGACCTGCTAAAGGTTATGACACTTCAAGTTCTCTCATCACACCGGACAGAGGAACTCCGAACTGTTGTAAAATCTGATCCCACATGCCAAAGACTTGATAATGCATGATAGTGCATGGCTTGCCGAACTCCTTTAAAGAGCTCTCACTTGACCTCCGCCCATTCTTTTCCATGAGAGAGGAATTTGTTGTTGATGATGGACTGATTTTTCGAGGACAAAGACTCCTGATACCACCATCGCTACGAAGTTACTACGTGACTCAGCTACATCAAGGCCATCCAGGTCTGGTGGCCACAAAACACAGGGCAAAAGAAACAATGTACTGGCCCACGATGCATGATGATATCGAGAGAGCAATCTTTCGTTGTGCTCCTTGTAACGCCCTTAGACCCCATCAATCACATGAACCGATGCAACCACACAATGTTCCTGATCTTCCTTGGATGTTCACTGTGGCAGACATAAATGCATTTGGTTCTAGTGGACTCATTCTCTGGTTGGTTCGAGCTTGACCACCTACCCGACATGAGAAGTGTCACTGTAATTGCAAAACTTAAGAGACACATTGCTGTCCATGGGATTCCTCAAACTCTCATGACAGACAATGCACGGCAGTTTGTATGTAGCGAATTTTCTGGTTTTGCACATGCATGGGACTTTGAGCACATTCGGAGTAGCACATACTACCCACAATCCAACGGGCTTGCAGAACGTGCAGTGCGATCCGCCAAACATCTACTAGAGAAATGCCATAGAGAGCACAGTGACATTCAGACTGCTTTACTCCACCTGCGTAACCTTTCACGTGCTGACCTGCCATCACCTGCCCAACTGCTCCTCTCTAGACGGTCGAGAACTTTTCTTCCTGAGCTGAAAGACAGACTGATGCCCTCTGTATGCAGCAACATCCAGGTAGCTCTTGCCAGGAGGAGAAAGGAAAGCAAAGCATACTATGACCGCAATGCCCATACCCTTCCACCCCTACAACAGGGTCAGACAGGAAGGATGCAGATGGCTCACGGTTTCGACAAACTGGCAGTTGTACAGGGCCATGCTGCTCAACCTAACAGCTATGTGGTGACCTCTCAGGGCAGACAATACGTAATAATGTTGCTGAAACTGCCCATCCTGCAGTGACTCGTTCAGGGAGAGTTAGCCATCCACGTTATCAGGACTATGTAACTGGCTAAATATGCCCGTCACAGTTATTACAGTGTTACATGTTATACTGTTTATTCATATGTTCAGTTGGTGAGTGTTAGCTTAAGGGAAGGGATGTAGTGTTGATAAATGTTACATCATAGTTGATAAATGCTACAGCCCTTTATCAACAGGGAAAGTGGGTGTGGTCGGGGTAGACCAGAGTGCAGGGTTGCAGGAGTGTAAGAAAGGTGCTTACAAGTTACTGCCTTAAACTATTGTTACCTTGCTCATAATCAGTTATCATAATTTCATGATATTATTAACGTAGGCCACGGGATAATATTTTGTCCAGAATTGATAAAATACCCTAATTCGGTGGACGAATAGTTGATAAAGTGTTAAATACTAATTCTGAATAACTTGCATACTAATTCGGTTCTTATTCACTGTAATTCAATTATTAACAAGTATTTTATTGTTGATGTGTAATGTTAAGAGCACATAACAGGGCGTTGTGTGAATGAATGGAAATCTAAACTCACGTTTAGTTTGTATAAGTGTTTTGTTTTGTTATAGTTGAAACTGCAGTAAATTAATGTAGGATTGCCTGTTGATACTAAAGAAAGTCGCCTTACGGTGCACCAGGACAGAAGTGAGCGTGTTCCTCACTTTCTTCCTAAAAGGCCTTGTTATAGCTAGATTGATTAATTATTGCGTGTTCCAATGTTAAATCAACTAAGCTGCCTCCCTAGGCTGACATTACAGTAGCTAACTAATGTACCTGTTTGTATTTGGTGATTCTTGATCAAGTAAATTGATGAAGTTAATCCTGCATGCTGTGTTGCGTTATTGAGCACTAAATTGTAAAGAATAAGCGCCCATTGTTTGTGTAATACTTTAATGTGCCGCTTTTTCATGTAAAGTTTTGAACTTTGTCTGCACGCAGACATACCCACATGCGTCTTGAACTGTATTGCTGTGCGTCACCATAGTAACAGCCGTGACATGGAAATCTGAAAAGATTTTCCGGTTGACCCTAAAGTGCGCATGCGCACACTGTTGTAAACAACTCAGGTCAAATATCTCTATTGAATTATTTAAAAAAAAAAAATCTTCCCTTCCTTGAGAAAATTACTATCATTTTATTTGTAGTTCTTTGTTTCACAGCTCTGATTGCTATCTGCTATCTTTGAGTATCACCTTGCTTTGTCTGGTCTTTGCTCACTCTGCCTCTTCTTAGCTGTATCCTCCAAGCTGTATGCACTATTTACTCCCACAGAGACTACGAGTAGCAGTACACGCCAACGGAGGCCCACAGATCCAGCAAACCACACATAACTACCCATCACATACTTAGCTCACACACACTTTCACAGATCTGTGCCAGTCTCTTTTCCAGGTTTCCCTACCGTGTGCCAACATGTCTCATACTGATAATGACATCACCCACTGGGAAGACTTAGAGAACTGGTTAAGTGTCGTGACATGCAACCTCATGCCCAAACTGCCGACAACCTACGACAGCACATGTAAGAAAAACTGGATGCCAACATCTCTGACATCATGACACAGGATCCATACCGCAGCTACAACCACAAAGAGATAGCAAAGATCACTGGCTCCCTGAGTCACACACTGATAGCCTCAGTGAAACTAAGTTATGACCAAGAAGCTCTCCTCCAGGAGGAGCTTACTCGCGCAAAACAACGCATCAACCAGTTAGAACTGGAAGCACGGGACCAACAGAAAGGGCCTGATGAGGTGGAGCCAGGCACCAAAGAGGAAATCGAAAGGCTCCAAGAAACATTGACAACCACCAGCCGAGAATTAGAACAAGCTAAGGCTGTCCAAGATGATCTGGCCAACAAGTTACAGTATGCAGAGCAGCTACTGGAAAAAGCCAAGGCTGACTTCAGAGACAAGAACAGCCAATAAAGGCCCTTGAAAACCATCTTAAAAGGTCACGAAATCAGATCAGTGGTTTGACTCAACAGCTCGTCTATGTAAAAGAAGAAACCGACTCAATCAGAGAGGAACTCAAGCATGCTTATGAGCTGCACCCTAAGCCAACCAGGACAAGGCGTCCTCTGGTCTCACCCCTGCCCAGCATAACTGTGTCCTCTATGCTGGGATTGCCACGTCAAAGAGAAAGTGAACAATCACCACCAAAGCCCTATTCAGCTGTCATGGAGGAGCGCTACCCTGCTGACAAGAGAAGGGGGCCTCTTCGAACCGACTATGAACAAAGACAATCCTCCTTCAGAAAAGAATGGGACTCTCATGTAAGTGTCAGACCCAAACAACCAATCAATAACTGGTACAAACAACGAGACCAGCCACACGCGTCTGGACACCACTGGGAAAAATCATGGGACCAGTCATGGCCACACGAAAACCGCTGGGATAATTCATGGAACCAGACACGGTCGTATGGAAACACAAAAGGAAAAGGTTCATGGGAGGCCAACTGGACATCTAAAGGAAAAAAACACATGCCCCCAGGAACAACTAGCCCATAGGGGTGGACAATTAAATCAAACCAAGTAATAAATCAGACCAACCCCACACTGAGTCCACACAAGAACAACAGAATGTGCCAGGTATCAGTCCACAAGAAATGATGCAGATGTTCATGAAAGAATTCTTCAAACGCAATGAAGAGGACAGGAAATGGGAAAATAAAAAGTCAGATTCAGTATGACTAGAGGCGAAGCAAGGGAACAGCGACCACCTGGTACACATCAGCTAGAGTAATAACCACCTCTCTCACACTCACCACCCTCAAAACACTACAAGTAATGCTGCCATAACACCACTGTCAAGGAAACAAGAGACTGAACCTGAATGCCTAGCAACAGATTCAGAACCTGATCCGACACACGTCAGCTCATACCACGGAAACCTCCAGCAACCAGAGGAGGAAACCACTCCAGTACCAGAAAGCACCATCCTGGTTGTCTGTCACCCCTGCGAGCAACAGCAAACAAACCACAACACTACCTGTCTCAACCCAAACTCCAGTTCCTCAACTTCTAGGTGACCTCATCGAGAAAGGTGTGGCAAGGAAGTTCTGTCTCTCCATCATGCTAGAACACCATGTCAAACTAGAGGCCCTAGTAGACACGGGAGCCGACATCACCCTAATGTCCACTCAGCTCTTAGAAGAAATTCAAGAAAGAACCAAAAGAACCAGTGGAACCTTCAGACTTCAAAAGTGTGCACTCAACATTCAAGCCAATTCCCACACGGGACTGCGGTTGGAGAAGGTGGCCCCAATCCACCTGACCATCGGACCAATGAGCCTTATACACGCTGTGTACATCTCGCCATTGGACACATACCCCCTTCTCATCGGCAAAGACCTGCTGAATCGCTTTGAGCCCTTAATAGACTTTAAGCACCTAAAGATATGTGCCCAAGTTCGGGAGCCCCTTCCCTTTCACTCACAGTGCTTCACAGAAGCGCAGTGTCAAGTCACAAACACTGGTTCCAGCTCACTGAGCGAAAACTCAAGCCCAAGACCAAAGCAAGTCTCAAACTTGGGGCCACATGGAAAGAGTCAAACTTCTCTTCTGTGCCAAGTCAAGTCACCTTTAACTGTCATTTTGCATTATTGACACAATGTTTTCCTAATGAATGTTGTTCAGTTGCTTTGACGCAATGTATTTTGTTTAAAGCGCTATATAAATATAGGTTACTTGACTTGACTTGGCAAGGTCTTTACAGGGGATCTGTATCTGGGGCTTTAGTTGTCCTGGTCTCCGCTGTCTTTCAGGGAGGTAGAGGTCCTTTCTAGGTGACGATCCACCATCTTGTCTGGATACGTACTGGATCCACGTGACTGCAGTGACCCTCTGATCTGGATACAGGCTGGATCTGGGGCCTGTACCATGAAGCTGGATTAGGTGGCTGATTATGTATCCTAGGAAGGTGGTGGAAGTTGTGTGGAACTCAGGGTGACAGAGGATGGGCGTGTTACTAAACCGTTCTTTCAGGGTTTGGAATGCCTTGTGAGTGGACTCTGACCGTTGTAGTCGATTAGTCCCCTTCTTGACTAGTGAAGTAAGCGGAGCGACAACAGTCCTGAAATTTCTAATGAACCTTCTATAGAAGTTTGCGAATCCCAGAAATCGTTGCAGTTCCTTAAGGGTTGTGGGTTCAGGCCAGTTGAGCATGGCGTTAACCTTCTTCTCGTCCATGGCTACCCCTTCGGGACTGATTATGTATCCTAGGAAGGTGGTGGAAGTTGTGTGGAACTCGCACTTCTCAGCCTTGGCGTATAGCTGGTATTGGATTTCCTAAAAAGTTTAACAGTTGGGTTTTGCCACTTTAAGTTTCTGGCGATATTTTGGTTTGAGAAAAATAGTGTTGTGGTCGGACTCACCCAAAGGGGCCCTGGCTACAGCATGATATGCCTCAGAAATAGAAGAATAGCTTTGATCCAGTGTTTTATCCTTCCTGGTAGCGATCTGGATTTGGGGTTTGTATCTGGGGAGTGTTTTCCTCAAGGAGACATGGTTAAAATCACCCAGCACAAACATGGCCGCGTCGGGATTGTTGTTTTCAACCTCCATAATATTATCTACTAGTTGCTGCACAGCAGCCGGAGCAGAGGCGTCCGGGGGAATATAAGTAACCATCAGGACAACAGTAGAAAACTCTCGAGGCAAGTAGAAGGGCTTACATATCACAGTGAGAGACTCCAACTCTGGAGAGCATGTTTGTGACAAGTTTTTGCAATCCGAACACCAGTTGCTATTGATGTAGCAGCCAACCCCACCTCCACGTAATTTTTGTGAACACGCAGTGCGGTCTGCACGGTGTAGAGAAAAGCCAGCTAGTTGTAACATGGAGTCTGGGAAACTTTCAACCAACAAGGTCTCAGACAGGCAGATAGCGGCGGCATCCCTGAAATCTCTCTGTGTACGAACGAGCATAGAAAGTTCATCCATTTTGTTTGCCAGGGAGCGGACATTGGAAAGAATCAGACTAGGTAGAGCTGGGCGGTGGATGCGATGCCTAAGCCGGACAAGAGCGCCACCCCTCACACCCCGCTTTCCGAGTCTTCCAGCGTTGTTTAAGCCGCTCGTTATGTAGTAGCCAATCCGGCGGTAGATCGGGCAGGAAAACGGGCATGCTGTCCCGAATATAAAGTAGTGCAGATCTGTCATACTGAACAATACCATGGCTGGGTTCTAGGAACGTGCAGGACAACACCAAACAAACAACCAAAACAGAGAGTAGTACCGAGTCGCCATTGAATGGCGCCATCTTGGATAATCCGGAAGATAACTTAAAAAGCAGTCTTTTGTGGTAGAAGTGATGGTTCTTCCATACTTGTAACTAGAAGTGGAATTAACAATTTTGGCTATATGAAGTTTGCACAAAACTAAATAATGATCTGAGATATCATCTCTTGGCTTCATAATTTCGACACTATCAACATCAATTCCATGTGACAGTATTAAATCTAGAGTATGATTTCGGCAATGAGTAGGTCCTGAAACGTGTTGTCTAACACCAATAGAGTTCAGAATGTCTATAAATGCTGATCCCAATGAATTTTTTTTTTATTATCAACATGGATATTAAAATCACCAACTATTAAAACTTTATCTGCAGCCAGAACTAACTCGGATGTAAAATCACCAAACTCTTTAATAAAGTCTGTATGGTGCCCTGCTGGTCTGTATACAGTAGCCAGGTTTATCATTAACGTTTGTTTCTCTGGATAATGTTATATGAAGCACCATTACTTCAAACTGTGCGCATTCAAAACCACAGAACCAGGCTCAACTGGCTTTCAATTTATGACAGCTATAGACATTCAAGGCATGACAGTACCTGACTCCGGTACTCCTGACCTGGCCCTATGGGCCAAAAACTCAGCCATCAGCCTGAAGCTCTTCAGAGCCTTAAAGAAAGACTTCACATGCCACATACCAATATGAAAACAGAATGGGTTCAAAACATCCATCAACAAACATGTGAAGCATCAAGATCTCTTCCAAGCATGCGACATGGTCACGAAACACGACATGCTTGGCCTCTTAATGCACTCCTGCACATGATACATCTAAAACATGGCATACTGTTATATGCCCATGATGAACTCTTCAAGAATCTTTTCAAGATTTGGACTGCCGCTGAAAGTCAACTCTGACCCCGGAACACATTTCACTGCCGAAATCATGCAGGAGGTCTGGAAACTCCTGGGCATGCAGGCCAAGTAACACATCAGCCACCACCCTATCGCCTCTGGGCAAGTGGAGCGTTCCAACCGAATCCTGTTCAGCATGCTAAAGAAGTACGTGTCTGTGAACCAAAAAGATTGGGATATCAAGCTCCTGCTAGTGCTAATGGCTATCAGAGCAACTCCTAACAAGTCCACCGGGGTGCCACCTCTTGAGCTAATAATGAGACGGCAAATGACACTGCCGCTCCACCTGCTCTACCAGACAGGTGATATGAGCCTTGTCACGGCATATACCACCCACCAGTATCTTGAAGAGTTGCATCACCATCTAAGAACTGCCTTTGCCTTTACGCAACAACAACTACAGAAAAGCGCAGAAGGACGCAAAGCCTATTAAGACCAGAAGGCCTCTAACCAAGAACTCAACATTGGAGACATAGTGTGGTACTACAGTTTTGTGTAGTACAGTTTTTTGGCTCAAGATGAGCCAAAAACGCAATGAGCCAGTCCTACGTTGGGTCCACTGAAACCAGATAAAAGGGCACTTAGGCTCCAACAGAAAAGAAAAGGGGGAAAACCAAAAGTGACTGACACAAATCAATTTCACCACACACTCCACCCCCCATTTAATGAAACACTCAATTGTAATCACCTTAATCAGAGTCGTTCAAATTATATGCACCCCCTCTTTTGAGATTGCCCCACTAACAAGAAGTAATTAGTATCCCACCGTTGTCATTACTAATGCTCACTTTCTTTATTCCCTTCCTTCTCTTTCACTCTCCACTGCTCTCACCTAAATAATCTTAAACCTACAGAAATTGGTATAGGGCCTGACGAAAGGATTGACTCACTACGTTCACTGTGCAAAAACGTAGATTGCAGAGTCCCGTGAGCTACCTATCATGGCAATCTTGCAACCAATCAAATAACTATAACCATGCAGATGTACGTAGATCCTCCATACCGATGATTTAGCTTTCGATCACCTATCAGGCAACGAATCTCAAACAGAATGTGAAAATGTAGAAAATATTTAAAACAACACTCTGTTACACTTGATCCCGATTTGAAACAAAGGATCAAGGAGGATGGAACTCAACCAATTAAATGAGATTACGTCTCTACTCGTGTGTTGCACTACCAAAACTAGGGTAATCAAGAAAGCCACCATCATCATCGAAAAAGATTTCTCCTTGTTCCGCAAACTTAAGACCAAATGGCCAAGAAACCCTGTGGTGACCCCAATGCATAAATCCTAAGCTTTAACAGGCAAGGAAGGATGCTAAGGCATTTCTTTGGCCCAGGATCACCAAAAATCTTAAACCAGGGAACACCTCCTTTCTGCAGCTGTAAATTCCAGAGACTTTGTCTCCCAAAACCAATAGACTGAAATTTAACCCACTTGTGGTTTAATACAAACAACGGTCTCAAAATTGCTTCCAATAAGCTGAATTGATTACCAGTTTTTACCTTACATATATCTTAAGTATCATGTATGTTTTATATAACCTGTGGAATTATTTCTGTGTGTTTAACTTTCATTACAGCCTATTCATAGGGTTTTCTACCTGAGTTATAGGAACTAATCACCAGAAGTTGCCTCATACATGTGTATTCTCTGTATTATGCATGCTTTATTATTACTCAAGTAATTTTGTGTGTTAAACACTTATCACGGCTAAATCCTTATTTACTTCCACGTCAACTATGGGAAGTATATGTATTTAGGTACCTACTTGATGGGTAAATGATTTCTAGAATTTTGAAATAAAGTAGATGTGTGTAGGATGCACCATATTTGCTTATGAATGCATTTAAACTAAAGTCTCAGGAGTTTGGACACACATGATCACGTGGACATTACACTAATTACATCCAAGAACCGGAGAACCGGAGTAGGTCCTGCCCAAGACAATATCTGATTGGCTGTCACACTAAGGACAGGTCAGAAGGACACGCTTATAACCCAATGACAAACAGCTATGCGTTGTTTTTTGCCAAGCTTTTTGCCCTGCTTTTGAAGTGACTTTGCTCTTGCTTATGTTTTGTGCTGACCTTTCCATCGTCCAGCATGTACTCTTCAAACCACCAAGAGTTCATTTAAAACTCATCAACTCTTCCGTAAGATCCTTCGCTGAACTTCGTCAAAGAAAGAGTCACTCCAGACTTAGAGAAAACTCCGTTGCATAGCAACCCGCATTCCAGGAAGTCTCGCGAACGAAGTGCCAAAGCCAACCAACCACTCACCATCGAGTGCTGTCCCTCAGAACGTCATCATCGACCGACTGCCAGCCAATCAGCACCAGAGAATCCCTCTCCAGCAACTTAGTTACAGAAGGGAACGCATCCAAAGCCACAAGGAGCATCCAAACGAAAGTACACAATATCTCCCAATAAATATGAAACTGGTGCAAATCTTATTATGCATTTGCCGCCTTCTCCTGCGCTGTCGTTATCAAGCAATGGAGTAAACAGCTGCTGGCTTGATGATACAAGCAAACTGCAGTTCAGATTCAAATATTATAATATGAACACAGTCCAGTGGGGGCAGGAGGAGGGGAAGCAACCGAACTCTGGTTCGGATCAGGCAAGTGAACCAAGTGTGAAAGCACCCTTAGAGTAGTTCAATAAAGATTTGTCTGATTTTACATACCAGTGTCTTGTGCTTTGTGCTTGCAAGTTACTGCCTTAAACTGTAGATTATGTTACCTTGCTCATAATCAGTTATCATAATTTCATGATATTATAACCGTAGGCCACGGGATAATATTTTGTCCAGAATTGATAAAATACCCTTATCTCAATTTATCGGTGGATGAATAGTTGATAAAGTGTTAAATATTAATTCTGAATAATTTGCATACTAATTTGGTTCTTTTTCACTGTAATTCAATCCCCTTTGAGTTAAATTGATCTTAATTCCCTTATTAATCTTACACAATTAACTTATCTGTATACCGCTGTTTTCACTGTCATAAAAAAGTGGTCCAGGATGTGAAAGCAGCATTTGCTCAGCATTGTAGAGGTAGAAGACACGAGCAAAGTATAATGAACGTAGATGAAAGATATTTAAATTAAAATATTGATTCAATTACAATTGTATCGATCTGATACCGATACCAGTGTTGGCATTAATACTATCAATATTTAGATCGATCCGCCCACCCCTAACAACTTGAGAAATGAGAGCATCCAAGGTGACAGCTATGGATTTATTTTAAATATTTGTAATGTTCTTTAATGTTATCCATAGGGTTTTTTTTTGGGCTCTTTTTTTTTAAGTATCGAAATATCACCCGACCCTACTTAATTTATTATTTCTCACTACTGGCTCATTTACCAAATGGGTGCTTTCTCTTCGTCCTCCGCAAATTAAGCTCCTGTAGGTAGTTCGGTAGCGAGACGTTTGAATAAATGAGCATTTGCAATTGACAACGCGATTGACAATGTTGTGATAAGTAGGCTATACCAACTTTGTAACTCGTTACCCCCCAAACACTGAACATAGCAGACGTATGTAGCGAATACAGGAAGCTATCAATCAAGAAGGTATCAGGATTATGTGTAATTTTTCATTTTTATTTTTTTATTAATCACTTGTATTAATCATTCATTTTGACAGCACTAATGTTTATTTTATATAGACAACCATACAAGGGTAATTGTTACTAAGCCTGCCCTGGGCACACCAATGTTCTTGTCTTTTGCCCTTGCATATTCCTGCAGCTAAGCTTTGATGTACATTTACATTCCATTAAAGGTTATTGATGACATGCCTCTGAAGTTTGACTTTTTGCACCATAACAATACTTATAGGCAACTAGTCATCATATCTCTAGTTTTTTAATGCATTTGCATTGTACTAAAGTGCATTCTTTTTCAGTGGGCATATATGCGGCTGAAACAGGTAGCCTAGTACATCCCAAATTTTCAACGTGAACATTTTAATATAACATTATAGTCATTATAGAAAAATGTTTTTTTGAGGAGGTGGGGTAGTGCACATAGGACCCTGTGGCACGGCCTAAGTTTTGTTCTTAATGGCATTTTTCCTTACATTACTTTTATACTTTAAGTAGTTTTGAAACCAGTACTTTTACACTTTTACTCGAGTTAAAAGCTTGAGTAGATTTTTCAATTCCTACAAAAGTCTTTTTATACCCTAGTATCTATACTTCTACTTAAATAATGAATGTGAATACTTTTGACACCAGTGTTCATTTGTTTAAGTAGCCTAAGTCTAGACTCTGCATTTGTATCTATCTATCTATCTATCTATCTATCTATCTATCTATCTATCTATATATATATATATATATATATATATATATATATATATATATATATATTGTGACGCGTGGCCCGAGCACTCATCAGCGTCGCCCTGGAAACAGAGCAGACACACCTGCACCTGCTCAGGGCTGAGCGGTCACACCTGCAGCCCATTGGATACGGGCTTTATAAGCAGCGTCGTCGAATACAGAGGTGCGAGATGTCTCCAGAAGGCTAAGCTAACAATTCTGTGTTTCCCCTCCAGACAGCAGTGTGTGACCGCCAGCCCGCTAAAGACACGGATCTCACGGACCCACACAGCACTGCGCACCAAATGAGGGAGAGAAGGCTGAGCACTGAGCACCGGAAACCCCTCACGTTGGCTATTTTTCCCTACTCCACCTCAATAAAATCCACCCTTCGGGGAACTTACCTTGACCCTCGTGTCATGTACTTCTTCACCACGTCACTATATATATATATATATATATATATATATATATATGTATATATATATATATATGTATGTGTATTATTAATTTTTTTTTGCAATAGCCTGTTAAAAAAGTTATTGTGAATCTGTGAGATTTAAAAAAATAAAATGCAGTAGGCCTTCCCTGCACTTAAAAACTGAGGTACCGATAGTTGCTGTTTTGTTTTAACGGTAATCTGTTTCATAACGCTAATAAAAAAAAATACCCAATGTTTTTGTCATGTGTGGTTATGCATCGTTACTTCATATTATTTAACCCTTAGGGGACTAAGCCCTTTTTGGTCCGTTTTCTCTATTTTTACATTTCGGCTTATAAACCATATGTAATGAGGATGGACCACCATGTATTTGGTATCAATAGATTCAGAAGACCCTAACCTACCATAAGCATGCATGCAATATGTCTATAAAGGAAGTATGAGTGAAAAATTGTACAATAAATAGATTTTTGTCATTTATTACTGAAAATCCTACCTCACACAACAATAGTTAAAAGTTTTTGACCCAAAAATATATTTTTCAAACTCTTTGCTTTACAGCAATGGGTTAATGTTCAATCAAATGTGTAAAGAACAATTAAATAATTAACTTTATTTACAAACAGTCCTAGGCGTTTTTTTTATTTTTGGAACTAAGCCCTTTTTGGTCTGTTTTCTCTATTTTTATATTTGGGCTTATAAATCATATGTAAAGGAGATGGAACACCCTGTGTTTGGTATCTATGGATTCAGAAGACCCTAAGCTACCATAAGCATGCATGCAATATGTTTATATAAAGGAAGTATGAGTGAAAAATTTTACAATAAACTAGAGAATTTCAAAAACGAAAAATTAGATTTTTGTCATTTATTACTGAAAAACACACAATATAGAACAGTTTTTGAACAAAGAAAATATATTTTTTCAAACTCTTTGCTTGACAGAAATGTGTTATTGTTTAATCAAATGTGTAAAGAACAATTAAATAATTAACTTTTTTTAAAAACAGTCCTAGGCATGCCAGTGAGCAAAGAAAGGCCTCTCCAGGCCTTTCCAGTAATTGTTCCAGAGCTTGTTCTGCCGTAAATCTTTTACTGCTTGCCATTTTGATAAAACAATTCTGTAATAATGCTGTATCTCTCTCGAATTTATCTCTTTGTGCTCGCTAACACTCCGATCGCTTTCTGCTTTCTCCACGTGATGCTGATTCTCCGATCGCTCGAATTTAGCTCTTTGTGCTCGCTAATACTCCGATCGCTCTCTGTAACACTCCGATCGCTTTCTGCTTTCTCCACCCTGATGCTAATTCTCTGAATGCTCATTGATTACATGTCTTTTACTATAGTCCAGCCAGCTTTTACAAGGCTACAGCAGACCTACACAGTCCTCTGAATGGCTAGAAGACATAACCTTCCTCTGATTGGGTTAGAAAAAGACTCCTCCCAGCGGAGGATTTTTCCATTGGCTGTTGCGTGTTGAATCTGCCTAACACAATCGTTTTCATTGGCCTGTTTACGCACTGGTATTGAGCAATAAGGGAAGTGTTTAATATACAAATTGAACACCGATGTTTTCAGCGGAATCTGAGGAAGACGGTAAAAAAAACGCATCTCTCTAGCATTAATAGTTTTTGAGATAACTACACATTTGTAAAAGTATGCCATTTTGGGCGGTACCGCCCAATCCGTCCCCAGAGGGTTAAATGCAAACATGTTTAAAATCTGTTATTCTGGATGTTAACCTAGACAAATATTTAGTCTGAGTAGCTATTTGTTTACATTTTGCACAAGTTTTGAGATAAAGTCCACGGGAGCTGGCGGGAGTGGACACAAACATTGCGGGTGTGGGCGGGAGTGGAACACCTAAGTTGCGGGAGTGGACGGGCCTGGTCATACATTCAGTGGGAGCGGGCTGGTGGGGGTTTTAAAAAAAACAGTCCTGCGCAGAGCTCTAATCCCCAAACACATTCACTCTAGCCCTCCTTTTCCTGAACTGATTCCTCCGTCTGAGGAACACTCTTTGGTGTGTTTGGGTTGCATATACTACCACTGAACTCCTAGAGGTGTTGGCATCAACTATGATGTCTCCAGAGATGTTGGCTTATGCTGTATAATCTCCTGAGGTAGTGGTGCTTGGTGCTGTGCTCTCCGAAGAGATGGTGCCCACTGCAGTTTCTCCAGAGGTGGTGGCGCATGCTGCAGAACCCCCCGAGATGGAACTCGCTTCAGCTCCTTGTGTGGTGTTGGCACCCAGTACAGCACATTCAGCCTGTCATCTCACAGTCAAAGAAACAATTGCTGAAATTTATACCTGTCCTGTTAAGAAGAATGCTAATAAACTCTCCCTGTATCCTGATGGTACTGCTGAAGAACCTCCAGAGCTGGCAGCAGCTACTGCAGACCCTCTAGAGGTGTCAGTGGTACTCACTTATGAACTTTCACCTTGCTCTGTTCCAGCCAAGGAGGCCATTAATGAAATTTATGGCCTATGAACTATTGTCCTTTCCTGCCCTGGTGAAGGAGACCATTTCTGAATACCCAGTCATGCCTATCATGGTTACTGAACTCTTGTCCTTTGTCAAGCCGAGTGCAAATGAACTTATTATGAACTGTTGAAATTAATCTAAGTTTGAATTATCTACCAGTCCCATTTCCCTCAATGACCCTGACGTTAATTCACCTGTCTGTTTCTACCCCACTGACAATTCTGATGTCTTACTATCTGCCTTCCAAGTATCAGTTCATGAGTTGTTTGTCAGTTCTGTTCCAGTCATAACTCTTGGTTTTGAACAATCTGTTCACCCTATCTCTACCAATATACTTTGTCCTGAATTGTCTGCTTATCTGGCTTTGGCTAATGACTCTGAGTTTGAACCATCTGTATGTCCAGCTTCAATCACTGACCTGTCTGCCAAATCAGTGTCAATTGTCTGTTGGTTTAAATTCTGCAGTCAAATCTAATTTTGAATTGTCCGTCTGTCTGGTCTCAGCTAATGAGCCTGATGGTGAATTCACAGCCTGTTCAGTTCCAGTCAGTGGAATAAAATTGTCATAAACGGCATAGCCCGTATGAGTATAATTCGTTAACCGTAGAATGAACTTGCATTGGTCTATTTGTGTGTGTGCTGTGTTTCTCTCACCTACAGTGAGCCAGGATGTTCCGTTCATCCAGTCCAGCAGTCCACGCGGGCAACCTCTCGACATGGTTGAAAGCAATGATTATCCCCTTCCTGCCCAAGGACGCCAGTAACCTGCAGCACCTAAACCAAGAGCAATGGGACACTGACCTAGACGAACTGATGGCACACGATCCAACCCAAAGCTATAACTACAAAGAACTCGCCAGGATCCTCGGAAGGCTACCTCACATTCCCGTCGCCCAGGCATGACTCAGCAAACGGTGCAACATCGACCTGGAACAGCAAGCAGCAACGCTTAAGATTCAAGCAGAGGAGGCCAGGAAGGACTAGGCCCAAATCCAGAGTCCCCTTGATCAGCTCCTGCTCGAGACCCAGAACCAGCGCGAGAAAGAGGACGCCACAGATCCAGAGCTACAGAAGGAAGTAGAAAGTCTTCAAAATGCCCTGCAAGATCTTCGCCTCGACACAGACCAAAGAGAACAGTTGAAGAGACAAGCCCAAAAAGAACTGAATGAAAAACTCCAGCAAGGTGATGCTCTCCTAGAGGGAGAATAGACTAAACTGAATCAAAGAGATGTTAAAGCCAGGGCCTGCGAAAAGCACTTGCAAGCGGCCCGAGCTAAAATCGACGAGCTTACTCTGTAGAGAGACGAGCTCCAAGATGAACTTGACACTGTTCACACAGAACTGAAACATTCCTACAGATTACAGAGTGGCTGGGATGGAGAAACACACACCACAGAGTTTCGCCCGGCCCGCCACTCCAACCTTTTCAGCCAAGAACCCAGAGCTGAAAAGGGGAGTGTAAGCCCACAGCTCAAGACATCACCAGCCAGCTTCCAAGAACACTTGTCAGCAACGGAGGGGGGAGAACCTTCCCAGAGAACACATGCCACTAAATCCTTCACAGCTCCCCGAGAACTTGACAAGCTAGCCAGAAACATCCCTATGTTCAATCCAGATCCTGCAGCAGGTCATAACGTTCACGCTTATTTGCAAGACATTAAATTTCACTTGCAAACTGTCACCAACATGACAGCTTTGGACATATTGTACCCGTTAAGAATCACGTCCAGCCATGATGTGCATAGTTTTCTGGATCGTTAACCAGAGACTGTCAAAACAGACTACCAGCAACTGAATCAACCAAAAGCTTTGATTCTTGAATTCTCTGATCCAGACTCAGACCATGGGCTCCATAATGCTATGGACCTCAAACAGGGCCAACTTGAAGACCCATAGACCTTCTACAGTCAACTACAAAAAGCCTACTTCGGAGCATGCAACGAACCATGTATGGAACAGGATGTCAACTTTAAAACTCTGTTCCTCCGAAAACTACATGCCAGCTGGAGTTTTCATCTTGGAGTCTCAGTGTGTCCGCCTAGCATGTCTATACAAGAATTATGGGACTTAGCCTATAAAGCTTACATCAAGCAAAAGACTATTTCTGAAGACTGTGAAAACCCCCACAATCTACCTTAGAGCTGACTGTCGCTTCACAAGGTGACAGCATCACCCAAGCTCAACAGCTGACAGCTGAACACCCTGAACGAGACAGTACAGTTCCTCACACCAAGTACCACAATCCCAAGGTAACACAAAGTGCTGTTTTGGCTACCTGCCTCCACAGCGAGCTACACAAGACTGGTCCTAACCACCCATTGATCACCACACCTGCCCCGATGCCAACATTCCTGGGCAACCTCATTGAAAAAGGGGTGGGCCGAAAACTCCACCTGAACATCACGTTAGGAAAAGGATTGAAAGACTGAACTTTGACTGCATGATGTAACCACAACGGACAGTATTCTGGCAATATGGGCAGACAACTCAGCCATTAGTCTCTACTAATTTCCCTTTGAACTCACACCCATGCTCTATGGTGTCTGCCAGAGGAATCTGCACTTTGCACGTGAAATGGAATTACCGGTGCCTGACTGATTATTTCCTGGTCGTTCCGGACCTGCCCCACGATGTCTACATTGGAGCAGACATCTTGATACACCTCAAGGCTCATGTGGACATCTTTAATGAAGTTGTATGGGCCCCATTGATTTTGCAGCCATGTGTTTCCATCAACCATGACAACCTCCTGTCAGGGCAGAACATCCCAGAGGTCTGCACCTTAGTTAACGAACAGGGAACAGTGGTACCAGCTTACACCAAAGGGGTCGCTGTTCGGCTCAAGATGCGATGTGGTCAATCGTTAAACCACAGGCAGGGTTTCTTTCAACCCTCACCTGAATGTGTTGAACTCGGACTCACACTTGAAGCCACACCCCTCTCTGAAGTGTCATCTTGTGTAGTCTACATCCTTTTCAACAACTGCACGGCAACTGACATCAAAATTCCCAAGGCCTACCAGCTGGGATGGATAGTGAGCCATGACTTTCATGACTTTGTACTACCTGTCATTGGGCCCATTTCACCTGCACTGATACCCGAAGGGGGTACAGACAACACACCATTCACTGCACCCTACAAATTCATCGCAATCACATCTGTCATGTCGTTGACCAAAGACCAGGTGTGCAGAACGGAGCTGACCAAGGACCAACACCTTGCAGTATACACAGTCTCCCAACAGAGCGTCGGTGAGACTGATGAACCTGCTACACCTCTCAATACCAAACTGACTGATGACACACCGATGGAGGAGCCTTACCCAGGTTTTGAATCTCAAGGGCAGCAAATTCTACAAGACGCTAATGCACTTCAGCGCGATATAGATCGCCAAGGACTCAGACAAGCTCTTTATAAGTTCAAAGAATCCTGTGCCAAATACTAATGCACGCTAATGCACTTCAGCGCGATATAGATCACCAAGGACTCAGACAAGCTCTTTATAAGTTCAAAGAATCCTGTGCCAAATACTCTTTAGACTGTGGTCTTACCAACCTCCACACGGTGCGCATCCCTACGCACCCTGATGCTTCTCCCACTTTTGTCAAACAGTACAAGATACCCATTGCCTCACACGAACCAGTGCAGGAGATCATCGAATCTATGCTTGAGAAAGGTGTCATCTGTCCATGCAACAGCACCTACTCAGCCCCCATCTGGCCCGCCCTCAAACCTAACAGCAAATAGCGACCCACCATTGACTACAGGAAACCGAATCAACAGGTGTCACTGTCATGATGGCCCATAACCCAGCTAGAACAAGAAATACCCCAAATCAGAGTAGCCACAATCTTCTCTACACTTGATGTGGCCTCTGCATTCACATTTGGCAACCAACAGTTCACCTTCAACAGGTGTCCGTTCGGCTACACCAACTCACCAAATGAATTCAACATCTTTCCCAGGCACCAGAATGAGAGGTAACCTGATCTATGTAGACAATGTTCTCATGAAGAGCACAACAGTGCCAAACCACTTGAGAGAAATAGACTGTTTTGAACCAATTATCCACCACCAGCGCCAAGATCCCCCACCACAAAGGACAGTGGTGCCGAACTAAGGTTAACTACGTGGGCCTGCACATCGGATCCCAAGGCATTGAACCACAGTCAAACAGTATTCATGCCATTCAAAAAACATCAAGCCTCCCACTAATGTCTCTGAGCTGCTGAGTTTTCTAGGGGTATGCAATTACTCTTGACAGTTCATCAAAAACTACTCAGACATTGCCAGACTTCTGAAAGCTCTACTAAAAAAAAATAATGCCCTTTCGTCTGGTCGAAGGCTCAAGAACACGCCATGACAGAACTAAAAAGACATTCATGCACAGTTCCATGTTTTGCTTACCCCGATCCACAAAAGGAATTCTACCTGGAAGATGGGTTTTCCGACCAATGTCTTATGGCCTATACCAACGTCATGACCAAGACAAGAAAGTAGTTGCATATGCCAGGAAGACACTTCTTCCACCAGAGTGTAAGTTCTCAGACTGTGAAAAAGCTCTGTTCTGCACTGTATGGGCCATTCAACGATTCTCCAATTACATTGGGGCACAGAAAATTATCATAGAGACTTGCCACCAGCCAGTAATTTTCCTCAACAGCCAGCAAATCTGAAATGGCATGGTCACCAATTCACACATAGCCACATGGTTAATGGCTCTCCAAGGACGCAATGTTGAGGCACTGTATGCACAGAATCACAATTCTGCACTGCGCAATGGCCTGGCCGCATGCCAAAACTGCCCTGATAACACACCTGCTGTAGGAAGGGGTGTACAAGAACCCCAACAGCAACAACCAACCTCTCACAGGTACTTTGAAGAGAATGAGTGTCAACGCATGCTCACAGCCTACGTCGATGGATCCTCCTGCAACCACAACGGCATCCTTAAGGCAGGTGCAGGAGTGCTGTGGGTCAATGACCAGCCGTGCCCCCTACAACACTTCAAATTAGGTCCCCAGTCATCACAATATGCAGAAATAGCAGCCATTCTCATAACATAACATATTCTCATAACATTCTCATAACACTGCAGATCGCATCAGCCCATGAAATCAGAGAACTCCTCATCTGTACAGACTCTAACTATCGTGTGCCATCTTCCAGGAATGTGATAACATCACAAAAACGCACAATGTGACTGTGTACTGGAAGAAGGTAAAAGGACACTCAAAGTTACCAGGTCTAGACAAGGACTTAAATTATAAAACTGACACCCTCGCCAAACTGGCGCATTCAACAACAGGCTGTGGTCACTTCCAACCCACCCACCCACTTTCAAGGTTAAAGTGATTAAACATAGAATAAGAACTTTACAAGCTAAACTGTCTACCTGAAAAGCCGCTTATGCTGACTCTGCTGTTTACAAAGACCAACCTAGCGGACATGCAGGCTTCTGACACCTCCATAAAGACTTTCCTTAACCACCTCTCAAACCTCTCCATCCACCCTTGCACGCTGTCTACACTCACTGACAACCAGTGCCTCAGACCACTGCATGATACAGAGCACATGCTGCGTGCAAAGAACAACATTGTGGGTTGTGCACCGCCTGACATCACAATGCCAAGGCTTGTAATGCCACTTCGCAAAAGGAGGATAATGTTAATGTATTTCCATGATGCATCATGTGCTGCACAATGCAGCACCAGAGCCACTGGCGAGACACTGAAGCAAGCGAACAAAACATGGGCCAAGGTGAGCTAAACCCAGTCCCCGCCCACGAAGTAAAGAGACTGCCCTATCCAACCAAAAACAACACTCGCTTGTTTCTTCCTCACCTTTCTCTCTCTCTCTCCCTGTTGTCTGTACCAGGATGCTGCTGTGGTTCGCCATGCTGTGCTGTCAGCCAACCAGAGGACAGCTGCCACTGAGAGAAGAACTGAGACTCCTGATCACCGACTGCAGGACCTAAACCCAGTAAGTGCATGTTCGACTCATCCAGCCCCGCCCGGCCTACAGAGCACACTTCCCCAGCACCATAGCCTAATACAGCTGGACAGGTACCCGATGGACAGAGGACTCCATCATTCACACTGAGGCCGATGTCAAACACATGTTCAGCCAAAATGAGAAAGTGACTGTTACACATGTGGAGTTAGGTGGACACAACCACCGCTCCAAATGGTTCCTGGGAGCTTTGCTCGGAGCAGCTGCTGCCGCCAGAACTCTGTTCAACATTGGTATGTCCAGTTTCAAAGCAGCGAACAAGGCCATGATCTCCATGAAACCGCTGTTTACTGTCTTCCAGAATTACTTTGCCCAGACTAACGACAGACATACTGTGGGAGGTTAGCTCCTCCAATGACAGTCTAGCCGCGGGTAGAATCCCACCGTATATGATACCCTTAAGCCTTGTGCTAACTGTGCTGGCTTCCGCCATCACCACGCCAGCTGACCCGCTACAAATACACCTGGCCTACTCTCTGGGAAGTGCCATCCTACTGCACGTCAATCCCGAGCAGAGGGAAGTGGATGTGCTCCTGAACCAACCCATCAGCGAGTCAAGCCAAGTCTACAGACTTAAAGACATTATCAATGTCAGGTTTTGGAAAAGCAACACCCACACCAAGACACACACTCAAGATGTGGTGGCCTACCACGACAGCGACACACAGCTGTACCTGGCCCCAAACCTGCACATGTGTACTTTGACCAAAGACATTCATTATCTCTGCCTTAGCAAACCCTTCCTCAGAGACAACGCTGAAGGAATCTGTGGGTTGCAACCCCTGGTCAAAAAAGTTGTGGATGAACTATCCCGAGCATCCTCTGTTGCGCTCACGACAGAAGGGTGGACGTCCAGGGGGACAGAGAGCTCTGTGACGATAACTGCTCACTTCATTACAGCAGACTGGGAGATGAGAAGTCGGGCTATTATGTTAAAAATAAGATATTATGCCATGTGCACTAAGTTGATTTCATATATTTTAATTTAATAATTTAATGTTAATAAAAAAAGACAAAACGTATGTTTATTTGTCTTAACCTTTTTTTTTTTTTTTTTGCTGATCCAAAAAATGATCCGATCCATACGAGGACGAGCGAGCACAGATTTGACTAGATGTATTTAGAAGTTATTGCTCACATCTCGTTCTGCACATATCCAAATGTTTCCATATTTGCAATGTATCTGAATGTTAAACTATAATATATATATATATATATATATATATATATATATATATATATATATATATATATATATATATATATATATATATATATATATATTTTTTTTTTTTTTTTTTTTTTTTATGTAAACTAGATGGAAAAAATCCTCTTCACATGAGCAAAAACATCCTTGGCATAACAGCAGAGAGGACCAGTATACGCAGGGCCGTATTAAGACAGTGTGGTGCCCCCCCAAGACATAATTAAAGTGATTTCTCAAATCAAATGTAATTTATTAACTTGTCCAAATACCGTATTTTTGGGACTATAAGTCGCACCTAAGTTTAAGTCGCATCAGTCCAAAAATACGTCCTGACAAAGAAAAAAAACATATAAGTCACAATGGACTATATGTCGCATTTATTTAGAACCAAGAACCAAGAGAAAACATTACCATCTACAGCCGTGAGAGGGCGCTCTATGTTTTCAGTGGTAGTCTATTCACCTTATTTTCCATGGCAACAACGGTGCCGCCATTGCGCTCGTAACGGATGTAACATACCTAAGCTAGTGGCTGGCTAGATAACAGAACGCAGAACGAACAGAAGTATGATATATGCTCAGTTAGGGGCTGCATAACAATTGTATTAAAATTTGATTGTGTGTTCGTACCATTTCATGGACGGGAAGGCGACTGACGAACACACTTACCCCGAGAAATGGCTCGACTACGATGTCCCGTTAAAGAGGTCACGCCGGGGATGAAAAGGTTGTCAGATTCGGGTAAGCTAACCTTAACTAGCTATGTGTTTGCTCGCCTAACGTTAGATTTATGAAGTCCGTTCTATGAATACATTTATGATCAGTAACAGGCAGTTAACAAAGTACAACTAATGTTCCATGATTACCATTGTCCACCTATTTATTTAATATTTACGGTAGTACAAGATATTATAGTACATTACAATAGCTCACATTATTCCTGCTACAGAGATTGCAGGTGATAGCAGGCCAGCTAGCTTCATTTCTCATTCAGATACTGACCTACGTTTGAACACTACAGTTAACAGTGTGTATACTGTTTTGTCTCTAATGCATCTCTCTCTCACACACACACACAGACACACAGTTCTAAGTTCGGGTCACATAATATATTAATTCTCATGATATATTGTAAGTTCTAATGTAAAAATGTTTAATTATTTCCACAGATGTATCGATGACCGCCAGTGATGCAGTGGACAGCTGTGAGGGTAATGAGATCCACATGCCCCTGATCTTGCTGAAAGTCACCAGAAGTTACCTGCTGTGATAGTTATTATGAACCTTTACAGTGTCACCTGACATTACCTGCTGTAAATAGTTTTTATTTATTTATCTTAATTTGATCTTTTTTTCATCTTTAATCTCTGATTTGAAGGAATTTCATCGTGCTCCCAATTTATAACATAACGTTCTTTGTCATTTTGCCACAGTTATAGCTAGCTATAAACAATCGTACAACTACTAAACTAGTAACCGGACGTGCCGTATCGGTTTAGCGGAAGTCAGATGACAAAATGCAGAAATGCGAAGTATTAAAAGTGGGCGGGGCGGAATAAGGTGAATAGGAGCACTGAGCAGCATAGAGCGCCCTCTCGTGGCTGTAGACGGTAATGTTTAACTTTATCTTCAATGGTGAACGGGGAGAGCAAGCGAGACTGCAGTCAATCGCTTCTGTGCCATTGTCTTCCTGAGCTCATTCTTCATTCGTTTAAAAAAAAACTTTCGATCCCTGGAACATTTTGAATTGTAGCTAAACGTCTAGCGTCCTTGTCTTTCTTTAACTTTCTTTTTGCAAAACCTCTCAATTGACGTCTGTCCATTTTGATTAATTTTCTCTAAAAAAAATTACACATTTGCGCGGCGTACTTGTTGTGGACCAACTCAACTCTGACAGATTGGGGACGGAAGGGGGGGGGACTGATAGTGGTCATTTAATCTTTATTTATTTATTATTTATTATTATTATTATTGTTAGGTTAATGTTCATAAACAAGTTATGTATGGTCTTTTAAGAATTTCAAGTTAATAATAAAACAATTTACAGAAATACTTTTAAAGCTTGTGTCATGTGGTGCCCCCCAGTTGTTGTGAATGGTTGTTGCCCCTGGGCACCGGCCCAAGTGCCCTTATGGATAATCCGGCTCTGGGTATACACAGTGTATTTAAACTGACCAGTGTAACTTTTTAAATGTTTGGTTGACTGTGCTATATTTTAATAATGAACAGACTGCGATGTAAGTTTGAAATTAGAATGCAATCTAGATGTTCTGTGTCATTTATACCAAACACAGATGTTGCTAGTTGCTGGTGTGTTTGCAGCACTACTGTTATTTATTTTATATATATATATATATATATATATATATATATATATATATATTTTTCAGTTTAATTGATTTTTATTTCTAAAATTGTATTTATTTAAATGTATATTTAAGTTTACATTTATGTTCCGAAAAAACTTGAAAAATTCTACTTGATACATGTAAATGCTCTAAAACTTTTATGTAAATGATTGTCTGATGATTGACTGAATTGATATTTAATACTTGGACGGTTTATTGATTTGTTTGGTTAACTTTGGATAAAAAATTGTATTTTAATCCCGTGCAGTGCACTAAATTAAGATTCGAGGGATGGTTTAAGTCAGTGCTCAATAAATGATGATAAGTTTAGAAAAAATTAGATCCACTTATTATTAACTTTGACCTGTTGGTGTCGCTGTTGGACAGTGTTTTCTCTACTTCCTGTTGGCCTTCTGTAGCTAATCATAGCTCTGTGTAGCTGTTTTTATTTTATATTTTTTGTCTATAATCTTTCTTACTATCACTGTCTGTTTGTTAAGTTGTAAAATATAACTTAATTCACACCATATTTCTGATATTATCGATCAATCTTATCAGATTAACTTTGATCGTTCACTCTTCCGTGACTGCAGTACACCTGCAAAGCGTTAGCACCCGTTAGCTTGTCATTAGCGTTTTCTTTTCTCCTCTCCTCTCTATCTCGCTCCAGTTTTTCACAAGTTCATCAAACAACCGCAGTAAGAATATTTAATCAAGCACGGTGAGTAATGGCTTCGCCTACTATCGTTATTTGCACCTCTTGCCACATGTACAGTTTATCTATCTCTGTCACTGATGAGGGATTCACATGTGATAAATGCAGGGAAATAGTTAGGCTGACAGAGAAGATTTCAGAATTAGAGACACGCATCCAAACTTTAATTGAGGACAGAAAGAATGTTAGGGCTCTAGATACGGCTTTGGATGCGTCTAGCTCAGGGACTCCTGTACATTGTCCGGTTCCAGCAGAGCCCCTGCAGCAGGGCAACTGGGTGACGGTGAGGCAGCGTAGTCGTGGGTCAAAACACCGCTCTTCTGTTCCGATCAAAACTTTAAACAGGTTCTCCCCACTCAGTGATGCACCCACTGAGAAATCTGATGAAAGTGCTCTAGTTATTGGTGATTCTATTGTACGGAACGTGAATATAGAGACACCAGCCACCATAGTCAAATGTTTACCGGGAGCCAGAGCGCCTGACATCTTGGCAAATTTAAAAGTGCTGGATAATGCTAAACGTAAATACATTAAGATTGTTATTCATGCCGGCGCTAATGATGTTCGACTTCGCCAGTCGGAGATCACTAAAAATAACTTTAAAGAGGTGTGTGAACTTGCAAGCACGATGTCAGACACTGTAATATGCTCTGGTCCCCTCCCTGCTTACCGTGGTGACGAGATGCATAGCAGATTGTCATCACTCAATGGCTGGAAGTCTAAGTGGTGCCCACAGAATAACATAGGTTTCATGGACAATTGGACGAGCTTTTGGGGCAGACCTGACCTGTTTAAAAGAGATGGTCTTCATCCCTCCTGGGGTGGCGCCACTCTTCTGTCTAGAAATATGGAACATAGTCTTAGTGTTTATACTTGACTAACTGGGGCCCAGGTCAGGAAGCAGACAGACTGGCTAAACTGACCGTCTGTTAGCTGCCTCCCGTCACAGAGGTCAGTTAATTCTCAGCACATAGAGACTCTTTCACCTAGATATCACACTATAGAGACTGTGTCTGTTCCCCGAACTAGAAAATACAAAAAACGTCCAAACCAAGTTAAGGTTAACAATTTAATTGAGGTTCAACAAATAAAAAACAAATGCAATCTGGATAAACAAATGATAAAGATTGGCTTATTGAATATCAGATCCATTTCTACGAAAACACTTTTTGTAAATAATATGATAACTGATCGTAATATATATGTGCTCTGTTTGACAGAAACTTGGCTAAAACCTGATGATTACATTATTTTAAATGAGTCCACCCCCCAAGATTACTGTTATAAACATGATCCGCATTTAAAAGGCAAAGGGGGAGGAGTTGCTTCAATTTATAACAAAGTTTTCAGGATTTCTCAGAGGGCAGGCTTCAAGTATAACTCGTTTGAAGTAATGGTGCTTCATATAACATTATCCAGAGAAACCAATGTTAATGATAAATCCCCTGTTATGTTTGTACTGGCTACTGTATACAGGCCACCAGGGCACCATACAGACTTTATTAAAAAGTTTGGTGATTTTACATCCGAGTTAGTTCTGGCTGCAGATAAAGTTTTAATAGTTGGTGATTTTAATATCCATGTCGATAATGAAAAAGATGCATTGGGATCAGCATTTATAGACATTCTGAACTCTATTGGTGTTAGACAACATGTTTCAGGACCTACTCATTGTCGAAATCATACTCTAGATTTAATACTGTCACATGGAATTGATGTTGATAGTGTTGAAATTATTCCGCCAAGTGATCAAGATATCTCAGATCATTATTTAGTTCTGTGTAAACTTCATATAGCCAAAATTGTAAATTCTACTTCTTGTTACAAGTATCGAAGAACCATCACTTCTACCACAAAAGACTGCTTTTTAAGTTATCTTCCTGATGTATCCAAGTTCCTTAGCATATCCAAAACCTCAGAACAACTTGATGATGTAACAGAAACTATGGACTCTCTCTTTTCTAGCACGTTAAATACAGTTGCTCCTTTACGCTTAAGGAAGGTTAAGGAAAACAGTTTGACACCATGGTCAACCCAATACTCGCACCCTTAAGAGAGCAGCCCGAAAAATGGAGCGCAGCTGGAGGAAAACAAAACTAGAGGTATTTTGTATTGCTTGGCGGGAAAGTAGCATATCCTATAGAAAAGCATTAAAAACTGCTAGATCTGATTACTTTTCTTCTCTTTTAGAAGAAAACAAACATAACCCCAGGTATTTATTCAATACAGTGGCTAAATTAACGAAAAATAAAGCCTCAACAAGTGTTGACATTTCCCAACACCACAACAGTAATGACTTTATGAACTACTTTACTTCTAAAATCGATACTATTAGAGATAAAATTGCAACCATTCAGCCGTCAGCTACAGTATCACATCAGACAGTTCACTATAGACCCCCTGAGGAACAGTTCCACTCATTCTCTACTATAGGAGAGGAAGAATTGTATAAACTTGTCATCTAAACCAACAACATGTATGTTAGACCCTATACCATCTAAGCTCCTAAAAGAGGTGCTTCCAGAAGTCATTGGTCCTCTTCTGACTATTATTAATTCCTCATTGTCATTAGGATATGTCCCCAAAACCTTCAAACTGGCTGTTATTAAGCCTCTCATAAAAAAAAAAAACCACAACTTGACCCCAGAGAACTTGTTAATTATAGACCAATCTCGAATCTCCCTTTTCTGTCCAAGATACTAGAAAAGGTGGTATCCTCACAATTATATTCCTTCTTAGAGAAAAATGGTATATGTGAGGATTTCCAGTCAGGATTTAGACCGTATCATAGTACTGAGACTGCTCTCCTTAGAGTTACAAATGATCTGCTCTTATCATCTGATCGTGGGTGTATCTCTCTATTAGTTTTATTGGATCTTAGTGCTGCGTTTGACACAATTGACCACAACATTCTTTTGCATAGACTTGAACACTTTGTTGGCATCAGTGGAAGTGCATTAGCATGGTTTAAATCGTACTTATATGACCGCCATCAGTTCGTAGCAGTGAATGAAGATGTATCATATCGATCACAAGTGCAGTATGGAGTACCTCAAGGCTCAGTACTAGGGCCGCTACTCTTCACGCTTTATATGTTACCCTTGGGAGATATCATCAGGAAACATGGTGTTAGCTTTCACTGTTATGCTGATGATACTCAGCTCTATATTTCCTCGCAGCCCGGTGAAACACACCAATTTGAAAAACTAATGGAATGCATAGTCAATATAAAAAATTGGATGACGAGTAATTTCTTACTGCTAAATTCAGAAAAAACAGAGGTGTTAATCATAGGGCCTAAAAACTCTGCTTGTAATAACCTAGAACACTGTCTAAGACTTGATGGTTGCTCTGTCAATTCTTCGTCATCAGTTAGGAACCTAGGTGTGCTACTTGATCGCAATCTTTCCTTAGAAAGCCACGTTTTTAGCATTTGTAAAACTAAATTTTTCCATCTCAAAAATATATATAAATTACGGCCTATGCTCTCAATGTCAAATGCAGAAATGTTAATCCATGCATTTATGACTTCAAGGTTAGACTATTGTAATGCTTTATTGGGTGGTTGTTCTGCACGCTTGGTAAACAAACTACAGCTAGTCCAAAATGCAGCAGCAAGAGTTCTTACTAGAACCAGGAAGTATGACCATATTAGCCCGGTCCTGTCCACACTGCACTGGCTCCCTATCAAACATCGTATAGATTTTAAAATATTGCTTATTACTTATAAAGCCCTGAATGGTTTAGCACCTCAGTATTTGAATGAGCTCCTTTTACATTATACTCCTCTACGTCCGCTACGTTCTCAAAACTCAGGCAATTTGATAATACCTAGAATATCAAAATCAACTGCGGGCGGCAGATCCTTTTCCTATTTGGCGCCTAAACTCTGGAATAACCTACCTAACATTGTTCGGGAGGCAGACACACTCTTGCAGTTTAAATCTAGATTAAAGACCCATCTCTTTAACCTGGCATACACATAACATACTAATATGCTTTTAATATCCAAATCCGTTAAAGGATTTTTAGGCTGCATTAATTGGGTAAACTGGAACCGGAAACACTTCACATAACACCGTACTTTCTACATCATTAGAAGAATGGCATCTACGCTAATATTTGTCTGTTTCTGTCTTATTCCGAGGTCACCGTAGCCACCAGATCCAGTCTGTATCCAGATCAGAGGGTCACTGCAGTCGCCCGGATCCAGTACGTATCCAGACCAGATGGTGGATCAGCACCTAGAAAGGACCTCTACTGCCCTGAAAGACAGCGGAGACCAGGACAACTAGAGCCCCAGATACAGATCCCCTGTAAAGACCTTGTCTCAGAGGAGCACCAGGACAAGACCACAGGAAACAGATGATTCTTCTGCACAATCTGACTTTGCTGCAGCCTGGAATTTAACTACTGGTTTCGTCTGGGCAGAGGAGAACTGGCCCCCCAACTGAGCCTGGTTTCTCCCAAGGTTTTTTTCTCCATTCTGTCACCGATGGAGTTTCGGTTCCTTGCCGCTGTCGCCTCTGGCTTGCTTAGTTGGGGTCACTTCATCTACAGCGATATCGTTGACTTGATTGCAAATAAATGCACAGACACTATTTAAACTGAACAGAGATGACATAACTGAATTCAATGATGAACTGCCTTTAACTATCATTTTGCATTATTGAGACAATGTTTTCCAAATGAATGTTGTTCAGTGCTTTGACGCAATGTATTTTGTTTAAAGCACTATATAAATAAAGGTGAGCATAGTTAGAGTCTGTACAGGCTTTGTTCAAACAGATGTTGAATTCAGCTGGTGAGTCGGCATAGTCTAAAGGACACCTGTTGAAGGTGAACTGTCTGTTGCCAAATGTGAATGCCAGCTTGTGTTGGTTTTCCGGGTGCACCGGAATGGTCCAGAATCCAGAGGCCACATCAAGTGTAGGGAAGATTGTGGCTGCTCTGATTTTGGGCATTTCTTGTTCTAGCTGGGTCCTGCGCCATTGTGACAGCGGCAACTGTTGATTCAGTTTCCTGTAGTCAATGGTGGGTCGCCACTCGCCATCAGGTTTGAGGATGGGCCAGATGGGGGCTGAGTAGGTGCTGTTGCATGGATGGATGACACCTTTCTCAAGCATAGATTTGATGATCTCCTGCACTGGTTCGTATGAGGCGATGGGAATCTTGTCCTGTTTGACAGAAGTGGGAGGAGCATCAGGGTGCATAGGTATGTGCACCATGTGTAGGTTGGTAAGACCACAGTCTAAAGAGTCTTTGGCACAGGATTCTTTGAGCTTATAAAGAACTTGTCTGAGTCTTTGGTGATCTGTATCGCTCTGAAATGCATGAACATCTTGTATAATTTGCTGTACTTGAGATTGAAAACCTGTGTAAGGCGCCTCCGTCGGTGTGTCATCAGTCATTTTGTTATTGAGAGGTGTAGCAGCTTCATCAGTCTCACTGACGTTTTGGTGGGAGACTGTGTATACTGCTAGGTGTTGGTCCTCTGTCAGATCCATTCTGCACACCTGGTCTTTGGTCACCGACATGACAGTTGTGATGGCGACGGATTTGAAGGGTGCAGTGAACAATGTGTTGTTTGTACTCCCTTCGGGTATCAGTGCAGGTGGGATGGGCCCATTGACAGGTAGTACAAGTTCAAAGTCATTGCTCACTAGCCATCCCAGCCGGTAGGCCTTGGGAATGTTGATGTCAGTTGCCATGCAGTTGTTGAAAAGGATGTAGACAACACAAGCTGACACTTAAGTGAGGGGTGTGGCTTCAAGCAGTGTTGAGTACTCGAGCCTCGACTCGGTCTTGGACTCGGTCTCGAGACCGTATTTTAATGGTCTCGGTCTTGTCATGGACTCGTGTGCATTTTGACTCGGTATTGACTCGGACTCGAACATATTAGGAATCGGACTTATGCCCGAGTCCACTCGAGTCCCAATCCAAATATTTCATGATTATTACTGTATGTTAATGTTTATTTAAATTGATGTATGATTGACACATCCAATGACTGGTGATTTTCTTTTGACGTGAGACGTTAGGCCAGCAACACACTGGATGCGTGGCGCAAGCGCCTCAGCTGCGTGGCGTGTCTGTTTTTAATTCGGCTCCCATGTTAACAGGTTAGATCTTGTAGACTGCCTGCGTGAGACGCGCGGAAAACGCGCGCATGCTAGAAATAGAACCGACGCCTATTTTTCACGCGACACGCGTGCATGTTGGAAGCATTTCCAGGCAAAATATACTAGGAAAATATGTTTATATGTCATTTTGTACACAAATACATATTAATTCATGACATTTTGATATTTGAAAGTCTATAGGTTGACATAAATTCAGATATAAATGTAATTTTAAAAATAAATTAATAATGATCGATTTTCAAATATTGCACCTGTCAAACATACTCTATTTTGCTGTCAATACTGTTGACGGTGTCTTATCAGTAGGTGTGTAAAAAAATAAAAAAATAAATTTGATATTGTAATAAAAAAAAATAAAGAGCCTGTTTTTTTGGCGGCCTCCCTCTATGTCACCTACAGCCGCAGCAGCGCGCCAAGCGCCGCGTGCAGGCACGCTTCTGGTGTGTAAAGACACAGAAAACGCGAAGCAGCCACCACGCTTCTGGCACGCAGTAGAGACGCCACGCAGCCAGTGTGTCACCGGCCTTAAGTTACCCTCCTGCCTCCGTAACTAAAAAAACTTCAACTAGTGTGTATTTTACCCTGCATTAAAATGCACCATCCAGGGAAATTAGCATTAGATTATCCGTTGCTGTTACAGAAAGTGATGAAATGGTAACTGTTGTCAGTCCCCGCTTCCTCTGCGCCAGTAGAGAGAGTTTTTAGTTGGGGTGGATTGATCATGAGACCACATCGTGCTTGGTTGGGTAGCTGGATGGTCTCCTCACTTATTTTTTTGAAAAGTAATTATGCCCATCTGTAATCTTCACAACATCTAAAGTGCACATAATCCAAGACATTGTAAGGATATTAGCAGTCATTAGTTAGGCTTCAAGGTTAAAAGTTATGTAAAAACTGTTACAGTTGAACATTTACAGGTATAGTGGTACAGTAATGTTACTTGTACTAGAAGTGTTATGTAGAATTACAATATAGAGTCGTACAGTAATATTATGTGTACTAGAAAGGTTATATGGATGTGTATAGTGGTACAACGATGTTATGTGAAAATGAGCACTTAATATTGACAAGTAACACTTCATAATACTAATAAAATTACCTTTACACCACATACTATGTGGCCCTTTTAACCTTTATTGTTTCCACCAAACATTTGACATACTCTTGAAGGTTTCTTTAGGTCTTGTCTCAGACCCAATCTCTCTGGTCTCGGTCTTGACTCGGACTCGACCCTTTCTGAACTCGGTCTTGACTCGGACTCTACCCTTTCTGAACTCGGTCTTGACTCGGACTCGACCCTTTCTGAACTCGGTCTTGACTCGGACTCGACCCTCTCTGGACTCGATCTGGACTCAGACTCGAATGAGCTGGTCTCGACTACAACACTGGCTTCAAGTGTGAGTCCGAGTTCCACACATTCATTTGAGGGTTGGAAGAAACCCATCATGTGGTTTAAGGTTTGACCAAATCGCATGTTGAGCCGAACAGCGACCCCTTTGGTGTAAGCTGATACCACCATTCCCTGTTCGTTGACTAAGGTGCAGAGGAGTGAACTTGAGCTTTGGTCTGCCGTTGGGGCTGTGTACCCATGGCTGGCTGCTGTGGTTCCTGTGACCTCTGTAACCTGGCAGTCTGGCTCTGTGGGAGTTCCCGTGACCTCTGTGACCTGACAGTCTGGCTCTGGCAACCTGTGTGACTGGAGGGGAAGAGGTAATAGAACTTGAGCAAAGACTTTTAGCTGTTTGAAGTTCAGTAAAGGGTCAAAGTGGACTAGCAGGTCTTTGCTGATGAGAAATTTTTGAGTGTTCATTGGTCACATAAATAGGATGTCCTAGACTCATCGGACCGATTGTCAGGTGAATGTAAGCAACCTGTTCAAACCGGATGTCATTCTGGCTGTACGACTGTACATTCAGTTCACAAGTTTGAGGTGTAAGAGTTTGATCTTGTCTCTCAGCTTCATATTGGAGTCTTTTGAAAAGGTGAGATGAGATCACCGTAAGGTCTGATCCTGTGTCGATCAGGTCTTCCATGCTCACTTCTTTTTGGCCCACCCCCTTTTCGACAAGATTGCCCAGGAATGTTGGCATCGGCGCAGGTGTGATGATCGATGGGTGGTTAGGACCGGTCTTGTGTAGCTCGCTGCAGAGGCAGGTAGTCAAAACAGCATTTTCTGGTACCTTGGGATTGTGGTACCAGGTGTGAGGAACTGTACTGTCTCGTTCAGGGTGTGCAGCTGTCAGCTGTGTAGCTTGTGTGATGCTGTCATCTTGTGATGTGACAGTGAGCTCTGTGGTCTGTGGATGATGAGCAGTGTTCAATGTGCTTGGCTCACACAGATGGCAGTTAGACAGGGTGTTGGTTTCAGTTTTTATGCTTAGACATGAGATGTCTGGTTCATCTTTCTTGTCTTCCTTGCCAGTTTTCACGTAAAGAAGCTCTTTTAGCACCCTCAGGATCTCTGCTGTCTCAGACGTGGCTGCCCTGTTTTTTTCTGATGTGGGCTCAGGATTGAGCTTACCAGTGTCATGTCGAGAGTGGTTCCACTGCCAGCTGTCGGAGCTTTGTGTCCTGGACGGTGGGGATCAGCTCTTTTTGGGTCGCTGGTGTTGTGGGGTACCCTCTAGGGTTAACTCCGAGCAGTGCTCAGAGACAGAGATTGTGGGGTTTTTCACAGTCTTTTCATAAATAGTCTTTTGCTTGGTGTAAGCTTTGTGGGCTAAGTTCCGTAACTCTTGTGTAGTCATGTTACGTGGACACGCTGGGACTGAATGAAAACTCCAGCTGGCATGTAGGTTTCGGAGGATCAGAGTTTTTAAGTCGACATCCTGTTCCATACCTTGTTAATGCATGCTCTGAAGTAGGTTTTTCGTAGCTGACTATAGAAAGTCTGTGGGTTTTCAAGTCGGCCCTGTTTGAGGTCCATAGCCATAAGTAGCCCATGGTCTGAGTCTGGATCAGGGAATTCAAGAATCAATGTTTTTAGCAGTTGCTGGTAGTCCACTTTGACAGTATCTGGTTGATGATCCAGAAAACTATGCACATCATGGCGGGACATGATTTTTAATAGGTACAATTTGTTCAAAGCTGTCACATTGGCGATAGTTTGCAAGTGGAAGTCAATGTTTTGTAAATAGGCGTGAACGTCATGTCCTCCTGCAGGATCTGGATTGAGCGTAGGGATGTTTCTGGCTAGCATGTCAAGTTCTCAGGGAGCCATGCAGGGTTTAGTGGCATGTGTTCTCTGGAAGGGCACTCCCCCCTCCGTTGTTGACAGGTGTTCTTGTAAGCTGGCTGGTGATCTGGCTGGCTGGTCTTGAGCCATGGGCTTACACCCCCTTTTACAGCTCTGGGTTCTTGGATGAAAGAACCCAGAGTTCTTGGAGTGGCAGGCCAGGAGAAACTCTGTGGTGTGCGTTTCTTCATTCCAGCCACTCTGTAATCTGTAAGAATGTTTCTGTTCTGCATGAACAGTGTCAAGTTCATCTTTGAGCTCATCTATCTGCAGAGTAAGCTCGTTGATTTTAGCTCGGGCCGCTTGCAAGTGTTTTTCACAGGCCCAGGTTTTAGAGTCTCTTTCATTCAGTTCAGTCTCTGCTCTTTTTAGGTGAGTGTCACCTTGCTGGAGTTTTTTGTTGAGTTCTTTTCTGGCTTCTCTCTCCAGCTGTTCTCTTTGGTCTGTGTCGAGGTGAAGATCTTGCAGGGCATTGTGAAGTCTTTCTACTTCTTTCAGTAGCTCTGGATCGGTGTCGTCCTCTTTCTCGCACTGGTTTTGGGTCTTGAGGAGGAGCTGATCAAGGCGACTCTGGGTTCGGGCCTGGTCATTCCAGTCCTCCTCCGCTTGAAGCTTAAGCGTTGCTGTTTGCTGTTCAAGGTCGATGTTGCTCCATTCGCTGAGCCGTGCCTGGGCAACGAGAATGTGAACTAGGCTTCCGAAGATCCTGGCAGTTCTTTGTAGTAGTCGCTTTGGGTTGGATCGTGTGCCATCAGTTCATCTAGCTCAGTGTCTAATTGCTCTTGGTGCTACAGTTTACTGGCGTCCTTGGGCAGGAAGGGGGTCGTCACTGCTTTCAACCATGTCGAGAGGTGCCCATCGACTGCTGGACTGGATGACTGGAACATCCTGGCTCACTGTAGGTGAGAGAAACACAGCACACACACAAAAAGACACAATGCAAGTTCATTCTACGGTTAAAGAGCTATATTCACACGGGCTCTGCCGTTTATGAGAATTTTTTGCTAATTTATGCAAACCGTCAGACAGTTCAGTAGCCAACGAAGGACCCAAGATGGAGATTTGACAGGCAATAGCCTAGCGGGTCGCATGATGACACCGGCTGCTGGTTGTCGCTCTACTATTTAGCTTCTTTGGTGGCACAGGTTACTGTCTCTATGTGAAATGAAAGAACAAATCACAACAGAACAGAGGGTAGAAAAAGATCAAAGTGAAACACAACACTTGAAATGAGGTAAAAAACAATAGTAACACGATGTGTTAGTGAGAATAAGGAGGCCTAAGCCTACTGCTAGGTTTTAAGATAGGGCCAACAGGTGAGTGGGCTATCGGGGTAGGAAACCTAGAAAGATGGTGTGGCTTAAAGAATCAATGGGTCAAATAAAATATATCCGGGGGAATATCTAATATTCTGTGGCTTATAATAAGTGGATTTTATCAAATTTAGTTCACCTGGGTGAATTGATTTCGCTCATGTGGAAACCTGAGATGACTGTCCAATCACCAAGGGAGTTCTACAATCAAATACACAAAGGATGAATAAAGGAAACTTAAAGTGAATTAAGGTTTGTTTTGTTTAACATCAACTGACTAAATATATATGTAGAAATGAGAGGTAACAGCTTTACCTAATAATGATAAAACCAAAAGGGAATTATGATAATGATGGTATCAAAATAGCCTAACCCAAAAGTATAATTAAAAATCAAAATGGGAAGAGACAGGATGAAACACGGGAGAAGAAGTTGCTGGTTTTTACCACAAGGGGGAAACCTGAGATGACTGTCCAATCACCAAGGGAGTTCTACAATCAAATACACAAAGGATGAATAAAGGAAACTTAAAGTGAATTAAGGTTTGTTTTGTTTAACATCAACTGACTAAATATATATGTAGAAATGAGAGGTAACAGCTTTACCTAATAATGATAAAACAAAAGGGAATTATGATAATGATGGTATCAAAATAGCCTAACCCAAAAATATAATTAAAAATCAAAATGGGAAGAGACAGGATGAAACACGGGAGAAGAAGCAGCTGGTTTTCACCACAAGGGGGCATACTCCCTCTCTGTGCTTAACCTGGTGAGCAGAAAACTTGATTCAAATTAAAAATTCAAAACTGGTTTAAATTGAAATTTAAAATAAGCATGTAAGAAGAATTAAAAGGAAAATCTGAACAATATCATATAATAACCAATGAAAGCAGTAAGGAAAATAATCCAAAAGGGTAAAAGAAATATGCAATTCAAAACAGAATTGAAAAGAGAGTAAAGAGAGCTGAGAGCTGTGAATCGACTTAACAGGAGACTGCCACTAGATGGCTTCCTTCTAAGTGGGTCAATCAGTGGCTGACCAGAAACATTACACTATTAAACAATTACATTTTAATTCAAATCACGTTTGAACCAAACTCAAAGTAAATGTAAACAGTCAAAGGCAGGGAAAATTGTCTAACCTGAAATAATATATGCATGACAAAAGCTGTAAATGCAAATAATTACTGAGAATTTAGACAGCCAATTCAATAAATCACAGGGGAATAGACATTAGCAGTAAGCGAGCATTATCTGAAATGGCCACGAGATGGCGTGATTGCACTCATGCAGGCTGAAGTTAGAAGGCGAGGCGTAATTTGAGACTTCTAAACACTTAAAGGATGCCCTCTGGTGTTTAGTCAACGGTATTACAGCCGACTTCAATGTGATTTAGAATCTGAGCGTTTTTATCAGCACTGATTCTGGTTCTATACTGCACAGGAGCGCGAGGCAGGATTCTTTTCGCTGCACAAACACACAAATGTGAACAACAGGATTTTGTCCGTCTGTTGTACTCCCATAAACATTTATCAAAATAGCACTTATGATTTAAATGTTTTAGGTTTAAAATTGGGTAGCTAAGCCGATTTTATTTTATACCAGGAGCTTTATCGTTCATTTTTTTATATAACTGTGGTTCACCACGAATTCAATAACGGTATGTAATAAGGCCTTTTTAACTGAATCGCTCATGTTCAGTTTTACATATTGCACTAAAAAGAGATATTTCTTTGTCTTTCATTAGAAGGGTTATTAGTATTAAAATGTTCTCACTGCAGAGAGATCTTGGTCTCTCTTAACAGGACATTTGTAATATTAAACTGCAGTATACTTTCAGCAAAATAACTGACTATACTGTTAGGTATTTCTAGAAACTGTTAACGTGCATGCGTGTGTGCATGGTTCTTTATAGCTAGGCGTGTTTATTTGTGTCTTCCGGGGCTGCTGCAGACTTGCGCTGAAATATGAAAGGTACAACGAACGTAATGATTCAGAGTTAGTGTTCCTCGTGTTGGGAGGAACTTAGTACAGAAAACAAAAGAAAACGGAGATAAACGCTCCCTTAAGGAGCCATAAGAACAGGCTGTTCTCTCAGCCGCGCACGTCCTGATTTTGCCAAGTCCGATGTGTTCCTAGGTCAACATATTTTGTTGACCCTGGAACAACATTTTACTCCAAAAATATATTCTTAACCATATCCCTACACCTAAACCTAACCTTAACCATGAGTTATCCCTAAAATCAGAGGAAATGATAGATGAATGACACTGATGTACAAGCACCAAACACTGATTTTAAGCATAAACTTCACAAAATCTATAAACTGGTTCTTCAAATCTGATTGGTTAATCACAATGTTGTTCCAGGGTCAACAACGATGTTGTCCCAGGAACATGTCTCACTTGGTAAAATCAGGTTAGGCCTCAGCCGCAGTGCTGAGATCAACTACCCGACAGAAGTGGAGAGATGAGGAGAAGGTAGACAAGAGCAAGAGAACAACAGAAGAACTTCCTGGTTTCAGTTCTTATGGCTTGACTGGTTCACGCCTCTGTGTGCGTGAACAACCAATGAACGTCCACGATCTGAAGCGGGTAAAACGTTCCTTTGTCTCTGGGGAAACATCCACTCGCGTGAGTTATAGCTGACATAATTGAACATTTTTCCTAAGAAAGAATGTATTTCTGAAACAATGCATGTTTTTGTAATTTGACGTCGAGATTCAACACAGTCGGGTTGTTACGATTAAAAAGATACCATAAACCATAATTTTGCGAGTCAGGGATACAGAGATACAGAGATGTTCCTAACTACATGCATATAAAGTTTGATTAAACACACGATACAATTGCAGATAATCCAATTTTTGATTATGGAAAACATATAATGCACAAAAAGGCAATACTCAATACATTTAGAAAACATTGAAAAAAGGTACTTTTTTTTTAATATAAGAATTCCAGTGAGCTGGCTTTGCTGCTCTGTGAGTTGGGTCATAAAGTTTTATGACCTGGTCAGGGGTAGGGTTACAACTCATTATTCTATTTGAGAACATTCAATTAGGAGAAACATTATAAATCAGAAAATCATTACCATCGCATAAATGGTTAACTCTGTTAACCCAGCACAAACGTATCAAAATACATCTTATTAAGGACTTACATAAAGAGCGTAAAGAAAAGTTTGTGTGTGTGTTTAGGGTGTTTCGTTTTTCCTTTGAGGTTGCTCACGTGACTGTGGAATTAATAACTCCAGAGTGTCGTAAATAATTTAAATCCAGCCAGGCTGGCGCCAGGCATTCAGCTTGCAGAGTTTGGTTTATATGCCTGAATTCAAAAGCTAAAAAGCTTTGGGTTTGCATTGTTTTAGATTCAACAAACCGTTCAGAACCAATGAATCAATGAACTGCCATCACGATTCACTGACCATCACGATTCACCTGCCATCCGACAATTGTGATGGGTGTTGTCTGATAATGACCACAGGGCATCATCCGACCACAAAGGGGGAATATAACACTAATGAGCGGATGGTATTCAGCCACCTGTTCCATATTAATGAATCCTGACTCTCTAACACATTCCTGCACTCAAAGACCAGAACATAAGTAAACAAGGACCTTCGTTTTACAACCACTTCAACGTAACTGACCATTTGGGTGCCGCGATGTTGGCGACCTCCCATGGCGTTGTGACATTTTTTACACCTTAGAGAGAGTCTCCAGAGATACTCGCATGAGCCTCAAAGGAAAAACGAAACACCCGTCTTCCCCTCCACAGCACGACGTGACATTCCACCACACACACACACACACAAACGTTTCTTTACACTCATAATGTAAGTCATTACTAAGATGTATTTGATAGGTTTGTGCATTGCATAACTGGTTAGCCCTGTTATGTGATGGTTATGATTTTCTGATTTGTTACTTGGAAATGTTTCTCCTAATTAATGTTCTCAAATAGAGTCATGATTGTGTAACCCTACCTCTGACCAGATCATAAAACTGAGAAACAGGAGAGCCCAGCTCGCTAGGGATTCTTGTAAGGACAAGGGAAAGTACCTTTTAAATGTATTAACTGTATTTCATTTTTGTGCTTAGATGTCTTCCCATATCAAATTGGAGTATCTGCAATTTTATTGTGTGTTAATCAAACTTTAAATGTGTGTAATGCATATGAATGTAATTTTAATTTTCTCCTACCTTTACCCGCCATTCTTGGTATCTGTTTAACCGTCTTGTATTGACTGAACCACTCATACATATGAAATTACAGTAAAATGTATTATTCTGGAATTACCATCTTGCTGGAATATAACTGCTGAATTCTGACAACACCATAACTTACTCGAGTGGGTGTCTCCCCAGAGACAAAGGAACATTTTCCCGCTTCAGATATTTGGATGTTCATAGGTTGTTCGTGTGAACAGAGGCATGAACCAAGTTGCTCTATAAGAAGACTGACACAGAAAGTTCTCAGCACACTTCGTCTCAGAGCACTTCATCTGAGAGAACTTCTAGTTCCATGGATCCTTAGGGAGCTCTCATCTCCGTTTTCTTTTCCTTCCTTTACTAAGTTTTATTCTCATATTCACCTCTCCCTCCACGAGGGAGACGAAATCTGAATCATTTCTTTGGTAACTTCACGTTCGGTTGAACCTTTAAAACTTTGCGTGAGTCTGTTCGCCCTGGAAGACACGAGAGAACACGCCCAGCTCCAAAAGAACGACACACGCACGCTCGTCTTTCGCAGTCACAAAGAGAACCACATGCAAGTATTATTTTCTATAGAGATTTAAATACTGCTTAAAGGGTTAGTTCACCAAATAATCAAAATTATGTCAGGTGCCTTTTATATAATATCCTATTGAACGTGTCATAGTTTACATCTGGAAAGTGTAACACCACACTTATACAGGTCGGTGAAGTATGGGTTTTGTTTATGTAGAGTGATGCCCTGTCACTCATAAAAACATGCTGTTCATCTGGACACTCCTTGTTTTACAGTTGTTCCTTTGTGCATTTACACAACACAAGTATGTAGTTTATACCCAGAGGCCAAGCTGCATTCATTTAAAAGGAAGATCTTTTATATATACAGGTCCTTCTCAAAAAAATTAGCATATTGTGATAAAAGTTCATTATTTTCCATAATGTAATGATAAAAATTTAACTTTCATATATTTTAGATTCATTGCACACCAACTTAAATATTTCAGGTCTTTTATTGTTTTAATACTGATGATTTTGGCATACAGCTCATGAAAACCCAAAATCTAAAAAAATTAGCATATTTCATCCGACCAATAAAAGAAAAGTGTTTTTAATACAAAAAAAGTCAACCTTCAAATAATTATGTTCAGTTATGCACTCAATACTTGGTTGGGAATCCTTTTGCAGAAATGACTGCTTCAATGCGGCGTGGCATGGAGGCAATCAGCCTGTGGCAGTGCTGAGGTGTTATGGAGGCCCAGGATGCTTCGATAGCGGCCTTAAGCTCATCCAGAGTGTTGGGTCTTGTGTCTGTCAACTTTCTTTTCACAATATCCCACAGATTCTCTATGGAGTTCAGGTCAGGAGAGTTGGCAGGCCAATTGAGCACAGTAATACCATGGTCAGTAAACCATTTACCAGTGGTTTTGGCACTGTGAGCAGGTGCCAGGTCGTGCTGAAAAACGAAATCTTCATCTCCATAAAGCTTTTCAGCAGACGGAAGCATGAAGTGCTCCAAAACCTCCTGATAACTAGCTGCATTGACCCTGCCCTTGATAAAACACAGTGGACCAACACCAGCAGCTGACATGGCACCCCAGACCATCACTGACTGTGGGTACTTGACACTGGACTTCAGGCATTTTGGTATTTCCTTCTCCCCAGTCTTCCTCCAGACTCTGACATCAAAATCAAAATCAAATTCATCAGTATTAAAACAATAAAAGACCTGAAATATTTCAGTTGGTGTTCAATGAATCTAAAATATATGAAAGTTTAATTTTTATCATTACATTATGGAAAATAATAAACTTTTATCACAATATGCTAATTTTTTGAGAAAGACCTTTACATCAAACAACTGCAGTAAGAATATTTAATCAAGCACGGTGAGTAATGGCTTCTCCTGCTATTGTTATTTGCACCTCTTGCCACATGTACATTTTATCTATCTCTGTCGCAGATGAAGGATTCACATGTGATAAATGCAGGGAAATAGTTATGCTGACAGAGAAGATTTCAGAATTAGAGACACGCATCCAAACTTTAATTGAGGACAGTAAGAATGTTAGGGCACTAGATACGGCTTTGGATGCGTCTAGCTCAGGGATTCCTGTACATTGTTTGGTTCCGGAAACAGAGCCCCTGCAGCAGGGCAACTGGGTGACGGTGAGGCAGCGTAGACGTGGGTCAAAACACCGCTCTTCTGTTCCGATCAAAACATTAAACAGGTTCTCCCCACTCAGTGATGCACCCACTGAGAAACCTGATGAAAGTGCACTAGTTATTGGTGATTCTATTGTACGGAACGTGAATATAGAGACACCAGCCACCATAGTCAAATGTTTACCAGGAGCCAGAGCGCCTGACATCTTGGCAAATTTAAAAGTGCTGGCTAATGCTAAACGTAAATACATTAAGATTGTTATTCATGCTGGCTCTAATGATGTTCGACTTCGCCAGTCTGAGATCACTAAAAAACAACATTAAAGAGGTGCGTGAACTTGCAAGCACAATGTCAGACACCGTAATATGCTCTGGTCCCCTCCCTGCTTACTGTGGTTATGAGATGCATAGCAGATTGTCATCACTCAATGGCTGGATGTCTAAGTGGTGCCCACAGAATAACATAGGTTTCATAGACAATTGGACGAGCTTTTGGGGCAGACCTGACCTGTTGAAAAGAGATGGTCTTCATCCCTCCTGGGGTGGCGCCACTCTTCTCTCTAGAAATATGGCAAATAGTCTTAGAGTTTATACTTGACTAACTGGGGCCCAGGTCAAGAAGCAGACAGACTGGCTGAACCGACCATCTGCTAACTGCTGTAAGGGAAACATGTCAATTTAGCTCAAAGGGAATCATTTAAGATTTTAAAGGGAATTTGAACAGAATCACTGTTTCACGGCTGTTCACGGAGACGCCCTGCGATTCAGTGAACTAGCCGTTTAACATCAAATCTGCGCTGGATACTAATATCCCAACTATAGTGAAAACACTATTAATTAGCACAGTAACAAGATCGGCAGTTTAAGACATTAACTTGTAAGCACAAAACACAAGATACTTCTCTTTTTAATATGAATAAGGCTTTATTAGATAAATCTAAGACATATAAACTAATCTAACACATAAACGCACACACACACACATTCACACAAGTTGCAGGAAGATCGAAAGTTAGGGAAAGATGAGTTTAAGAGAATGGAAATATGGAATCCCAAGTTCATAGCAATACGTTAAATTGCATAGACATGAACAACCATCAATCACTTAATTAACGCTCGCATTAAAATTCCTCAATGAGGTTAAAATTATATTAGATACACCAGTAAAGGTCACAGTCTGAAGGTAAAGTTATTTGCATCTCCTGTGAAGAAGGAGCCTCGGTGAAAGGGCTATCCCGAGGTCGTTGATTGGCTGAAAGTTCAGTCTCTGAAGTGACGTCTTGGGAAGCCCGTGGTTGTTGGGCGTTGGCTGAAAGTGCAGAGTCGTGGTCGCTGGTTGAAGTTGAACGGAAGTTACAAAACTTAACTCAGAACACGAAACTCTCAAACGGAAAAGAAAAGAAATAAAGTTTGAGAGACTAGGTTGTGTTCCTTCTCATCGTGGCATAGTAGCAGCAGGCAGGCACGCTGGAACCGCGCTCAAAGAACAGTGATGACTTACCGCATGGCTAGATGCTACAAGCTAGCCGAAGCATAGCTAGAGACTAGAAACTGGGATGACTGATAGCACAAGCAATGCTAGAACTAAAAGCCGACATGGCTAATAGCAGCAGCTAGGGACTAAAAGCAAAGATTTTACGATGTCCTAGGTATTTAAAGTGGCTTGTTGGCCACACCTCAAATGTTGTCTTGACCAATCAGATATTGTCTTGGCTCGGGGGGTATCATAAATCATATGTTTATCTTACCAAGCATGTGGTCCGAATGTTCCTGCTCTGGCAGGGTCTAATTTTGTACATGATTCCTATAACACGAATACAATACATGGGACAAATAAATTATTGTCAGGACAATATCAATCAAGAAAATTCAATCACAGACATGCCAAACACAATTATAAATCGTTAGGCTATGCCATAGTTATAAAAAAAACATACACAATAAGTGATTATAACATGATAGTCAAATGTGTGGGTTACACATAAATGAATATGGAGTGATGCGATGGACTGATTCATTTATAAGTCTTTTTGAGTTCATTCTGGTCCATATATCTGTACGAAAGAAGTTTCTTTGCCATTCTCTGGCAAATGACTTTTCTGTGAAGACAGAGGTTTAAAGCCCTTCCCCCCCTTAGGAATTTCAGTCTGGTTCTGCTGGGTGGGGGAAGTCAAGTCAATGGAAGTTTTTAACTTGATCTCCTGGGTTTACATGTGATGTCCAGCGTTGCATTTCCATTACGAACAACACATTTGACACCAAATTTCTCTTCTTCGAATTGAAATTGTAAATAATTGTTCTAGTGGTTCTTAATGTTGAAAGCTGTTGTGTGAACAAGTTGGTTGGTCATCTTGCTTGGTTCTTGTGGCACTAGAACTGATTTATGACTTCCTGAGGAGTTCAGCTCATGTTTCAATGCACACGGCTTTGATAGACTCTTTAATTTGTCTGGTTCGACTCATTTCTGTTACACTGCCTCACGTCACAGAGGTCAGCTAATTCTCAGCAAATAGAGACTCTTTCACCTGGATATCACACTATAGAGACCGTGTCTGTTCCCCGAACTAGAAAATACAAAAAACGTCCAAACCAAGTTAAGATTACCAATTTAATTTAGGTTCAACAAATAAAAAACAGATGCAATATGGATAAACAAATTATAAAGCTTGGCTTATTGAATATCAGATCCCTTTCTACGAAAACACTTTTTGTAAATAATATGATCACTGATCATAATATAGATGTACTCTGTTTGACAGAAACCTGGCTAAAACCTGGTGATTACATTATTTTAAATGAGTCCAACCCCCCAAGATTACTGTTATAAACATGAGCCGCTTCTAAAAGGCAAAGGGGAAGGAGTTGCTTCAATTTATAACAACGTTTTCAGGATTTCACAGATTTCTCAGAGAGCAGAATTCAAGTATAACTTGTTTGAAGTAATGGTTTAACATATAACATTATCCAGAGAAACAAATGTTAATGATAACATACAGACTTTATTAAAGAGTTTAGTGATTTTACATCCGAGTTAGTTCTGGCTGCAGATAAAGTTTTAATAGTTGGTGATTTTAATATCCATGTCGATAATGAACATTTATAGACTTTCTGAACTCTATCTGTGTTAGACAACACGTTCCAGGACCTACTGATTGTCGAAATCATACTCTAGATTTAATACTGTCACACGGAATTGATGTTGATAGTGTTGAAATTATTCAGCCAAGTGATGATATCTCAAATCATTATTTAGTTCTGTGCAAACTTCATATAGCAAAAAATTTTAAATTCTACTTCTTGTTACAAGTATGGAAGAACCATCACTTCTACCACAAAAGACTGCTTTTTAAGTTATCTTCCTGATGTATCCAAATTCCTTAGCATATCCAAAACCTCAGAACAACTTGATGATGTAACAGAAACTATGGACTCTCTCTTTTCTAGCTCTTTAAATAAAGTTGCTCCTTTACGCATACTCGCACCCTAAAGAGAGCAGCCCGAAAAATGGAGCACAGCTGGAGCAAAATAAAACTAAAGGTATTTCGTATTGCTTGGCGGGAAAGTAACCTATCCTACAGAAAAGCATTAAAAACTGCTAGATTCAATTACTTTTCTTCTCTTTTAGAAGAAAACAAACATAACCCCAGGTATTTATTCAATACAATGGCTAAATTAACAAAAAATAAAGCCTCAACAAGTGTTGACATTTCCCAACACGACAGCAGTAATGACTTTATGAACTACTTTATTTCTAAAATCGACACTATTAGAGACAAAATTGTAACCATTCAGCCGTCAGCTACAGTATCACATCAGACAGTGCACTATAGATCCCCTGAGGACCAGTTCCACTCATTCTCTACTGTAGCCGCACTGGGCTGTACATAATTATTAACTCAATTGATATATAGAGAATTTGAATAATTAATCAGGAATATGATTTATATATATATATATATATATATATATATATATCATATGACAGTTACATTAATATTATTGATTATGAAAAATAGCTCAATTGCATATATCAATAACTCATTAAAGGGCACTGTAATTAACTCATTAATATGTCAATATTCCATTCTTCATATCAATTATGGTGATATCTCTTACTGTAAATTACTGCAAATCAAACAGTGGTTTGTCCAGCAAACGACCGTAAGATTAACTTATAAATTTTCAATAAAGTTATCACTTCTTATAATGCAAGGAAAACATTTTCTGGCCATGAAAACATTATCCTATCATTATGATGAATTTAGTTACTCAAAGTAAACAGCGTTTAGCTAAAGATCAGACATTTCATTGACTCATAATGTGAGCAGTTCAGAGGCAATCATGAATAGGCTATATAGTCGTTTTTAATAATTGAACTAATAATATATCAAACTACAAATCACACAGAGTAAATACGCGTACGACAATACAGACAGTAAACTTTGTACAAGACATAACAGAATCCAAATGAGGGAGAGAGAGAGAGAGAGAGAGAGAGAGAGAGAGAGAGAGAATGAATGAGAGAGAAAGGACAAGAGAGAGGTGAGAGAGAGAGAGAGCGTGATCACAGACTAAGCTCAGTTATGCAAACTCACAGACAGTAACCCTTGAAAGACAACAACGAATCAAATAATAGACAAACTTTAAGCAGCATTTAAATCTCCATAGAGAATGATACTTGCCCGTGTCTCTTGTGATGCTTTGTGCGCTTGAGCAGTGTGAGCGTGGTCTCGTGGCTAGGCATGTTCTCTCGTGTCTTCCGGGGCTGCTGTGGAATCGCGCGGTATTTGAAAGGTCCAACAAAGCAATGTGTCAGAATTCCTCGTGTGGAGAGGCGAATAGGCGAATAAACTTAGTAAAGAAAAGAAACAAAAACAACAGAAATGGAAGCTCCCGAAGGAGCCATGAGAATGTCTCTCCTCTCAGCCGCAGTGCTGAGAGGGACGGCAATAGGAGAGCGGACCGAGGCCGCGAAGAAGGACGAGCGCCAGAGAAGCGTGGAAACGAAGAGAGCTAAGAGTGTCGAAGAGCAAGAGAGAGAGGAACTTCCTGGGTCAGCTCTTATGGCTTGAAATGGTTCATGCCTCTGTTCGCGTGAACAACCAATGAACGTCCGCGATCTGAAATGGGAAAAAGTTCCTTTGTCTCTGTGGAAACACCCACCCTAATAAATTAGGGGTTATCAGATTTCAACAGTGATATTCTAGCAAGTTCGTAATTCAAGATTAATAAAGTTTTCATCAATTTCCTTTGTATAAGTGAGTCGGTCAAAGCATGACGATTAAACAGATACCAAAAATAACATATATAAATGATCAAAACATGAAGTTACATTCAAATGCAGAATTACACACCATTTAAAGTTTGATTAACACACGATAAAACTGCAGATACTCCAATTTATATGGGGAAACATCTACTGCACAAAAAGGCAATACTCAATACATTTAGCATACATTGAGAAAAAGGTACAGGTGAACTGGCTTTTTCCTGTCCTGTTTCCCAGTGGGATCATAAAGTTTTATGAGCTGGTCAGGGGTAGGGTTACACTCAGATTCTATTTGAGAACAGTCATTTTAAAAACATTTCCCATTTTCAAGTCAGCAATTTATAATCCTCGCATAACAGGATTAACCATTTTTATGCAATACACAAACCTATTCAAAATACATCTTATTAATAAAATGACAAAGGTAAAGAACGTTAAGAAAGGTTTCTTTATGTGTGTGTGCTTATGTGTGTGTGTGTTGTGGAATGTGTTTTGTTTCTCCTTTGAGGCTCGCACAGGTATCGTAAATAATTTAAATCCAGCCAGGCTGGTGCCAGGCCAGGCATTTAGTGAAAAAAGGTTTCATTTTATATGCCTGAATTCAACCCATGAATCGATGACCTGCATATCTGTTACACCTCCCCCTTTTCGTCGGATGAAGTCCCTGTGTGGACATCATTGGACGGCAATCATCAGGATGGGCAGACGACAGGTGGATCATGATGGCAGGTGGTTCCTGGAGCTGAGGATTCAGCTTGATGAGGTTCGGTGGTGTCTTTGACTTGGCACCCCCCTTTCTGGGGATTCCATCGGAGGCCTCCAGCCACGATTGTCGTGAGTTTGGCTGTAGAGGTTTGCATCTCGTTGAGTCTCCTGTATAGGATGAAGGTCACGCCAAGGGTCAGGGCGGGACCAATGACAGTGGAGATACACCGTACAGTGTCGGCTGTCGAGACAGTGCTTGGAGGGCTGTGTCGACGGGAGTAATGTCAATGTGTTGGGTGGCACCTTTCAGTACTTGGTCAAGCAGGGTGACACGGGTGGCAGTGTCATGCTGGTCGTAGGTCAGTGTAGCTGTGCGCACAGGAGTGTTGACGAGCCATCTGTCACCTACAATCTCTGCTTGCATTTCTGTGACTTGTGTACGAGGCTTGGCTTTGGCAGGGCAGCGTGTGTCGCTGACCAGGGGTTGCAACCCGCAGATTCCTTCAGCATTGTGTCTGAGGAAGGGTTTGCTAAGGCAGAGATAATGAATGTCTTTGGTCAAAGTACACATGTGCAGGTTTGGGGCCAGGTACAGCTGTGTGTCGCTGTCGTGGTAGGCCATCACATCTGGAATGTGTGTCTTGGTGTGAGTGTTGCTTTTCCACAACCTGACACTGACAATGTCTTTAGGTCTGTAGACTTGGCTTGACTCGCTGATGGGTTGGTTCAGGAGCACATTCACTTCTCTCTGTTTGGGTTTGATGTGCAGTAGGATGGCACTATCCAGAGAGTTGGCAAGGTGTATTTGTACCAGGTCAGCTGGCGTGGTGATGGCGTAAGCCAGCACAGTTAGCACAAGGCTTAAGGGTATCATGTATGGTGGGGTTTTACCCGTGGTTAGGCTGTCATTGGAGGAGCTAACCTCCCACAGCATGTCTGTTGTTAACGCTGTAAACAGCTGAGTCTGGGTAAAGTCATTCTGGAAGACAGTAAACAGCGGTTTCATGGAGTTTACGGTCTGGTTCGCTTCATTGACACTGGACATACCAATGTTAAACATTCTGGCGGCAGCAGCGGCTCTGAGCAAAGCTCCCGGGAACTGTTTGGAGCGGTGGTGGTGTCCACTTAACTCCATTTGTGTAACAGTCACTTTCTCATGTTGGCTGAACATGTGTTTGACATCGTCCTCAGTGTGAGTGAGGGAGTCCTCTCTCCATTGGACACCTGTCCAGCTGTATTGAGTTACAGTGCTGGGGTAGTGTGCCCTGTCGTCAGTGATCAGGAGTCTCAGTGGTTCTCTCGGTAGCAGCTGTCCTCTGTCCCTTTGGCTGACAGCACAGCACGGCAAACCACAGCAGCATCCTGGTACAGATAACAGGGAGAGAGAGAGAGAAAGGGGAGGAAGAAACAAGCAAGGCTGTCTTTGGTTGGACAGAGCAGTCTCTTTGCTTCGTGGGCGGTGACTGGTATGACGCTTGCTTCAGTGTCTTGGCAGTGGTGCAGCACATGATGGGTCATGGAAATATATTGGCATTATCCTCCTTTTGCTCCGTGGCATTAGAAGCCCTGGCATTGTGATGTCAGATGGTGCACAACCCACAATGTTGTTCTGTGCACGCAGCATGTTTTTTGTATCATGCAGTGGTCTGGGGCATTGGTTGTCAGTGACTGTAGACTGGTTGCCAGGGTGAATGGAGGGGTCTGAGAGGTGGTAAAGCAAAGTCATTATGGAGGTTTCAGAAGCCTGCATGTCCGCTATGTTGGTCTGTGTAGACAACGGAGCCAGTGTAAGCAATTCTGAGGTAGGCAGTTTAGCTAGTAAAGTTCTTATGCTGTGTGTAATCACTTAAACCTTGAATGTGGTTGGGTGGGTTGTGTGTGACCACAGCCTGTTGTTTAGTGCGCCAGTTTTGGCAAGGGTGTCAGTTTGATCTTTTAAGTCCTTGTCTAGACTTGGTAGCTTCAAGTGTCCTTCTACCTTCTTCCAGTACACATTCACATTGTGTGTTTTTGTTATATTATCACATTGCTGGAACAGGTGTTGGTGTTTGACATGCTTGTTGTTTGCAGTTTTGAAACCATTCTGTTTACAGCATGGAAGATGGCACACGAAACTGAGTCTAGCATAGAGTCTGTACAGGCTTTGTTCAAACAGATGTTGAATTCAGCTGGTGAGTTGGCATAGTCGAACAGACACCTGTTGAAGGTGAACTGATGGTCGCCAAGTATTAATGCCAGTTTGTGTTGGTTTTCCGGGTGCACCGGATTGGTCCAGAATCCAGAGGCCACATCAAGTGTAGGGAGGATTGTGGCTTCTCTGATTTGGGGCATTTCTTGTTCCTGCTGGGTCTTGTGCCATCGTGACAGCGGCACCTGTTGATTCAGTTTCCTGTAGTCACTGGTGGGTTGCCACTCACAGTTAGTTTTGAGGGCGGGCTGGATGAGGGCTGAGTAGGTGCTGTTGCATGGATGGATGACACCTTTCTCCAGCATAGATTTGATGATCTCCTGCACTGGTTTGTGTTGATGTGAATCTTGTACTGTTTGACAGAAGTGGGAGGAACATCAGGGTGCGTAAGTATGCGCACCGTGTGTAGGTTGGTAAGATCCATTCTGCACACCTTGTCTTTGCTCACAGACATGACAGATGTGATGGCAATGAATTCGAAGGGTGCAGTGAACAATGTGTTGTTTGTACTCCCTTCGGGTATCAGTGCAGGTGGAATGGGCTCAATGACAGGTAGTACAAGTTCAAAGCCATTAAAGTCATGGCTCACTAGCCATCCCAGCCGGTAGGCCTTGAGAATGTTGATGTCAGTTGCCGTGCAGTTGTTGCACAGGATGTATGCTATACAAGATGACATTTCAGTGAGGGGTGTGGCTTCAAGTGTGAGTCATTCAGGTGAGGATTCAGGTGAGGATTGGAAGAAACCCAGCTTGTGGTTTAAGGTTTGACCACATTGCAGGTTGAGCCGAACAGCGACCCCTTTGGTGTAAGCTGTTACCACCGTACCCTGTTCGTTGACTAAGGTGCAGGGGCTTGAATTTGAACTTGAACCACGTCTGGCTGCTGGGGTACCCGTGACCTCTGTGACCTGACAGTCTGGCTCTCTTGGAGTTCCCGTGACCTCTGTGACCTGACAGTCTGGCTCTGGCAACCTGTGTGGCTGGAGGGAAAGAGGTTCTCACACTTGGGCAAAGTCGTTTAGCTGTTTGAAGTTCAGTAAAGGGTCAAAGTGGTCTAGCAGATCTTTGCCGATGAGAAAGGTATGAGTGTTCATTGGTGAGACATAAATGGGATGTACTAGACTCATCAGACCGATTGTCAGGTGAATGGAAACAACCTGTTCAAACCGGATGTCATTCTGGCTGTACGACTGTACATTCAGTTCACAAGTTTGAGGTGTAAGAGTTCGATCTTGTCTCTTAGCTTCAAATTGGAGTCTTTTGAAAAGGTGAGATGAGATCACCGTCAGGCTTGATCCTGTGTCGATCAGGTCTTCCATCCTCACTCCTTTTCGGCCCACCCCCTTTTCGACAAGGCTGCCCAGAAATGTTGGCATCAGGGCAGGTGTGATGATTGATGGGTGGTTAGGACCGGTCTTGTGTAGCTCGCTGCGAAGTCAAGTAGTCAAAAACAGCATTTTCTGGTACCTTGTGTTTGTGGTACCTGGTGTGAGGACCTGTGCTGTCTCGTTCAAGGTGAGCAGGTGTCAGCTGTGGAGCTTGGGTGATGCTGTCACCTTGTAAAGTGACAGTTAGCTCTGTGGTCTGTGGATGGCGAGCAGTGTTCTGGGTGCTTGGCTCCTACATATGGCAGATAGACAGGGTGTTGGTTTCAGTTCTTATGCTTAGACATACGATGTCTGGTACATCTTCCTTGTCTTTCTTGCAAGTTTTCATGTAAAGAAGCTCTTTCAGCATCCTCAGGATCTCTGCTGTCTCAGACGTGGCTGCCCTGTGTTTTTCTGACGTGGACTCAGGATTGAGCTTACCAGTGTCATGTCAAGAGTGGTTCCACTGCCGGCTGTTGGGGCTTTGTGTCCTGGACGGTGGGGATCGGCTCTTTTTGGGTCACCGCTCCCAGAATCTTTCAGAGCGCTCGCTCTGATGCGTTGGACAAGCATCACCACGGTTGTGTTGCCCTCTGCTGGCTTGGAACGTTATTGACTCTCTGTAAAAAGGTCTGTGACTGTGGTGTTGTAGGGCATCCTCTAGGGTTAACTCCAAGCAGTGCTCAGAGACAGAGATTTGGGGGTTTTTCACAGTCTTTTCATAAATAGTCTTTTGCTTGGTGCAAGCTTTGTGGGCTAAGTTCCGTAACTCTTGTGTAGTCATGTTATGCGGACATGCTGGGACTCTGAGATGAAAACTCCAACTGGCATGTAGGTTTTGGAGGAACAGAGTTTAAAGTCGACATCCTGTTCCATACCTGGTTCGTTGCATGCTCCGAAGTAGGCTTTTTGTAGCTGACTATAGAAAGTCTGTGGGTTTTCAAGTCGGCCCTGTTTGAGGTTCATAGCAATAAGGAGCCCATGGTCTGAGTCTGGATCAGAGAATTCAAGGATCAGAGTTTGTAGCAATTGCTAGTAGTATGCTTTGATAGTCTCTGGTTGACGATCCAGAAAACAATGCACATCACGGCTGGACATGATTTTTAACAGGTACAATGTGTTCACATCTGTCACGTTGGTGACAGTTTGCAAGTGAAAGTCAATGTCTTGTAAATAAGCATGAACGTCATGTCGTCCTGCAGGATCTGGATTGAACGTAGGGATGCTTCTGGCTAGCTTGTCAAGTTCTCTGTGAGCAGTGCAGGGTTAAGTGGCATGCGTTCTCTGGAAGGGTTCTCCCCCCTCCGTTGTTGACAGGTGTTCTTGTAAGCTGGCTGGTGATTTCTTGAGTTGTGAGCTTACACCCCCTTTTTCAGCTCTAGGTTCTTGACTGAAAGGGTTGGAGTGGCAGGCCGGGAGAAACTTTGTGGTGTGCGTTTCTCCGATCCAGCCACTCTGTAATCTGTCAGAATGTTTCAGTTCTGTGTGAACAGTGTCAAGTTCATCTTGGAGCTCGTCTCTCTGCAGAGTAAGCTCGTTGATTTTAGCTCGGGCCGCATCCAAGTGTGTTTTGCAGGCCCAGGTTTTATAGTCTCTTTCTTTTAGGTTCAGTCTCTGCTCTTTTTAAAAAGTGTCACCTTGCTGGAGTTTTTTGTTGAGTTCTTTTCTGGCTCCTCTCCAGCTGTTCTCTTTGATATGTGTCGAGGCGAAGATCTTGCAGGGCATTGTGAAGTCTTTCTACTTCTTTCTGTAGATCTGGATCTGTGTCGTCCTCTTTCTCGCGCTGGTTCTGGGTCTCGAGGAGGAGCTGATCAAGGCGACTCTGGGTTTGGGCCTGGTCCTTCCAGGCCTCCTCCGCTTGAAGCTTAAGCGTTGCTGCTTGCTGTTCAAGGTCGATGTTGCTCCGTTCACTGAGCCATGCCTGGGCGGCGAGAATGTGAACTAGGCTTCTGAAGATCCTGGCGAGTTCTTTGTAGTAGTCGCTTTGGGTTGGATCGTGTGACATCAGTTCATCTAGCTCGGTGTCTAGTTGCTCTGGGTGCTGCAGGTTACTGGCGTCCTTGGGCAGGAAGGGGGTCGTCACGGCTTTCAACCATGTCGAGAGGTGGCCCCCGTGGACTGCTGGACTGGATGACTGGAACTTCCTGACTTCACTGTCGGTGAGAGAAGCACAGCACACACACAAAAAAAAAACCAATGCAAGTTTGTTCTACGGTTAACAAGCTATATTCATATATTCAGTGCCGTTTATGAGAATTTTGGGGCTAACTGATCAAAACAGTCAGACAGTTCAGTAGCCAATTAACTTGGGTCAACGAAGGACCTGAAATGGAGATTTGACAGGGAGTAGCCTAGCGGGTCATGTAATGACACCGGCTGCTGGTTGTCACTCTACTATTTAGCTTCTTTGGTGGCTCTCACAGGTTACTGTCTCTATGTGAAATGAAAGAAACAAATCACAACAGAACAGAGGATAGAAAAAAGATCAAAGTGAAACACAATACTCGAAATGAGATAAAAACAATAGAAACACAATGTGTTAGTGAGAATAAGCAGGCCTAAGCGTACTGCTAGATTTTAAGATAGGGCCAACAGATGAGTGGCTATCTGGGTAGGAAACCTAGAAATATGGTGTGGCTTGAAGAAGCAAATGGGTCAAACACTTAAAATATATCCGGGGGAATATCTAATATTCTGTGACTTATAATAAGTGGATGGGTTTTATCACATTTCACCTGGGTGAATTGAAGTCATTCAGGTGGAAACCAGTGGCTTGGTCAACCTCTCCGGCGCTCCCAAAACACTCAACCGCAGTGTCCCCTGTCCTCCGATACTCTGACGTTGCACTCTCTCAAACAGCTTGTGACTTTTAACACAACCTTTGGAGTGCCAAATTGCTGATGTCTCCACTGCGTGCCGTATGGACAGAGACAAGAGGAACCGAGTTTCACTCACAGCCAGTGTCGTTAACGCTGGTTGGCCCCCCTTGCTCACTGGAAACCTAAAATGACTGTCCAATCACCAAGGGAGTTCTACAATCAAATACACAAAGGATGAACAAAGGAAACTTAAAGTTAATTAAGGTTTGGTTTGTTTAACATCAATTGAGTAAATATGTATGTAGAAATGAGAGTTAACAGCTTTACCTAATAATGATAAAACAAAGAAAAGGAATTATGATAATAATGGTAATTATCAAAATAACCTAAGCCAAAAGAGAGAAGAAAAAGAATAAAAATTAAAATAACAAAAGACAGGAATGAAACACGGGAGAAGAAGTAGCTGGTTTTCACCACAAGGGGGAGTACTGCCTCTCTGTGCTTAACCTGGTGAGCAGAAAACTTAATTCAAATTAAAAATTCAAAACTGGTTTAAATCAAAATTTAAAATAAGCATGTAAGAAGAATTAAAAGGAAAATCTGAATAATATCCTATAATAGTCAATGATAACAGTAAGGTATCATTAATAATTATGAAATGGGGCCTAATGGTTAGAGGGTTGGACTCCCAATCGAAAGGTTGTGAGTTCTAGTCCCAGGCCGGATGGAATTGTGGGTGGGGGGAGTGCAGCATGTACAGTTCTCTCTCCACCTTCAATACCATGACTTAGGTGCCCTTGAGCAAGGCATCGAACCCCCAACTGCTCCCCGGGCGCCGCAGCATAAATGGCTACCAACTGCTCCGGGTGTGTGCTCACAGTGTGTGTGTGTGTTCACTGCTCTGTGTGTGTGCATTTCGGATGGGTTAAATGCAGAGCACAAATTCTGAGTATGGGTCACCATACTTGGCTGAATGTCACTTTCACTTAAATTAATCCAAAAGGGTAAAAGTAGACATGCAATTCAAAACAGAATTGAAAAGAAAGATCAGAGAGCTGCAAGCTGTTAACTGACTTAACAGGAGACTGCCACTAAATGGCTTACCTTCTAAGTGGGTCAATCAGTGGTTGACCTGAAACATCTAGATTTCCACTATTAAACAATTACATTTTAATTCAAATCATGTTTGAACCAAGTTCAAAGTAAATTTAAACAGTCAAAGGAAGGGAAAATATTTTTTTTTAACCTAAAATAATACTTGCACGAGCAAAGCTGTAAATGCAAATAACTGTTGAGAATTTAGACAGCTAATTTCAATAAATCACAGGGGGTTAGAAATAAGCAATTTGAGTGCATTATCTGAAATGGCCACGAGATGGCGGACTTGCACTCATGCATGCTGACATCAGAAGGCAGGGCGTAATTTTGAACTTCTAAACAAAAGCCCCCCTTTGGTGTTTAGTCAGCGGAATTACAGCCAATTTCAATATGATCTAATCTCTGTGAGCTCGTCAGCGCTGATCCTCCAACAGTGCTATATACAAGGGCTTACGGCACGATTCATTTCGCTGCACGACACACCAATGTGAAACAGGAATTTTTCATCTGTTGACTCCCATAAACATTTATCAAAATAGCACTTATGATTTAAATGTTTTAGGTTTAAAATTGGGTAGCTAAGTCAATTTTAGACCAGGAGTTTTTGTCGTTTATTTTTGAATATCACTGTGGTTCACCACAAATTCAATATCGATATTTAATAAGCAAGGCCTTTTTAACTGAATCAGAGGAACATCGCTCATGTTCAGATTTACATGTTGCAACTAATAAAAGATTTCTTCATCTTTTAATTATTCATATTAAAATGTTCTCACTGCAGAAAGATCTTGGTCTTTCTTAACAGGAGACTTTTAACATTATACTGCAGTTTACTTTCATTAAAGTAACAGTGACTATACTGTTAAGTTTCTATAAATGTGACCCGTCACGGAAACCAGTGACACAAGTCGGCAGCACAACTTTCTAGCAAAATGAGAAAGAAGCGTTTCTTTTTCAAAATTGGTGATTTTCTTTTTTTTTGCAGAATCTGTTAGTTGAGATCACAAAGAAGCCTCACCGTACATTTTGAGGTTGAAATTAGCTTGTTTGTCGGAGATTCTAGCATGCAGTAGGGGCGTTTCATCGTCTGTCTGTATTTCCATACTGGATAAGCCGGCTTTTGTTTCTTTTGTTATTGCCCCCGCCCTCCGAGGGAAGCGTGGCTACTTAGTATGCAGCGCTCTGGCCGGCTTTAGCTGATATCAAAATTCAATGAAGATGTACGCCACAAAGATGATCGCAGACGAGCTGAACCGTGGCCGTTACACCGAAAATGTTTTGAAGTACTTCTTCGACAATTCCGGATGCTTATGAACAAGCGCTCACTGATTCTGAAGACGATCTGAGCGACGATGAAAGTGGCATAATAAGACTGTATAATATCCCTAATATACAACTGAGCGAGGATGACGACGAGGAAGAATGTATTGGACTGGCATCAGACGAGTTGGACCGTAAGATATCAGAGGCTATATCGATAGTAACATTTGATGGGGATAAAGACAGAGAAATTGGGAAAATCCGTAACATTTAGAGGCAAACAGATGCACAGTGCAAACTTCGGAGATGGTTACATCCACAAAGAAGACCCCGACAAAGAGAAAGTGTGCCAGAACGACTTATTTTATTGGAGGCATCTAAATGAGATGTAAATGAGCCCCATTGTCACTCGCAGCAGTGAGAAGAGGTGAGAACTGCACAATCTTTAGAGGCTATTTTCTGCTTTTTGAGCTTTTTTGAGTGCCTACCTTCAAATGGCCACAACTTCTCCAAATATTATCAGATTTCCATGTGTTACACATCGTTGGAAAGCTTGGAGACTACTACGGTTTCAGAATCTGTGAATAACTCAAAATGCCCCAGAACCGACTTGTGTTCCTACTCTCCGTGATTGGTCACAAATACCTAACGTGCTGACTGATCAGCTTTTTGCCTCAGTCAGTTAGGGGTGAGTTCGCGTCTTGCGACTTATCTCACAAGTACATAATTTCATAGCGCGCGTGCAGAAATTATTAATAACCATATACACAGATTGATTGCTCACAAAACGAAGTTTGAAATGCGCGCATTTCTTCCACCAAATAATATGTAACCGCACTGGGTTGTACATAATTATTAACTCAAATGATATATAGGTAATTTGAATAATTAATCAGGAATATGAATAATATATATATATATATATATATATATATATATATATATATATATATATATATATATATATATATATATATATATATATATCTCATATGACAGTTACATTAATATTATTGATTATGAAAAATAGCTCAATTGCATATATCAATAACTCATTACAGGGCACTGTAATTAACTCATTAATATGTCAATATTCCATTCTTCATATCAATTATGGTGATATCTCTTACTGTAAATTACCGCAAATCAAACAGTGGTTTGTCCAGCAAACGGCCGTAAGATTAACTTATCAATTTTCAATAAAGTTATCACTTCTTATAATTCAAGGAAAAATATTCTCTGGCCATGAAAACATTATCCTATCATTATGATGAATTTAGTTACTCAAAGTAGTGTAGCTAAAGATCAGACATTTCATTGACTCGTAATGTGAGCGGATCAGAGGCAATCATGAATAGGCTACATATTGGTTTTTAATAATTGAACTAATAATACATCAAACTACAAATCACACAGAGTAAATACGCGTACAACAAAACAGACAGTAAACTTTGTACAAGACATAACAGAATCCAAATGAGGGAGAGAGAGAGAGAATGATTGAGAGAGAAAGGACGAGAGAGAGGTGAGAAAGAGAGAGAGAGAAAGCGTGATGATCACAGACTTAGCTCAGTTATACAAACTCACAGACAGTAACCCTTGAAAGACAGCAACGAATCAAATCATAGACAAACTTTAAGCAGCATTTAAATATCTATAGAGAATGATACTTGCACGGGTCTCTTGTGCTGCTTTGTGCGCTTGAGCAGCGTCAGCGTGGTCTTGTGGCTAGGCATGTTCTCTTGTGTCTTCGGGGCTGCTGCGGAATCGCGCGGTATTTGAAAGGTCGGGAAAAAGTTCCTTTGTCTCTGTGGAAACACCCACCCTAATAAATTAAGGTTTATCAGATTTCTAGCAAGTTCGTAATTCCAGATTAATAAATTTTTCATTCATTTCCTTTATATAAGTGAGTCCGTCAAAGCATGACGATTAAACAGATACCAAAAATAACATATATAAATGATCAAAACATGAAGTTACATTCAAATGCAGAATTACACACATTTAAAGTTTGATTAACACACAATAAAACTGCAGATACTCCAATTTATATGGGGAAACATCTACTGCACAAAAAGGTAATACTCAATACATTTAGCATACATTGAGAAAAAGGTACCGGTGAACTGGATTTTTCCTGTCCTGTTTCCCAGTGGGATCATAAAGTTTTATGAGCTGCTCAGGGGTAAGGTTACACTCAGATTCTATTTGAGAACATTCATTTTAACGTTCATTTGGGGAAGTCGTGGCCTAATGGTTAGAGGGTTGGACTCCCAATCGAAGGGTTGTGAGTTCTAGTCTCGGGCCGGACAGAATTGTGGGTGGGGGTAGTGCATGAACAGCTCTCCCCAACTGCTCCCCAGGCGCCGCAGCATAAATGGCTGCCCACTGCTCCAGGTGTGTGCTCACAGTGTGTGTGTGTGTGTGTGTGTTCACTGCTCTGTGTGTGTGCATTTCGGATGGGTTAAATGCAGAGCACAAATTCAAAGTATGGGTCACCATACTTGGCTGAATGTCACTTCACTTTCACTAAAACATTTCCCATTTTCAAGTCAGCAATTTATAATCCTTGCATAACAGGATTAACCATTTTTATGCAATACACAAACCTATTCAAAATACATTTTATTAATAAAATGACGAAGGTAAAGAATGGTAAGAAAGGTTACTTTTTGTGTGTGTGCTTATGTGTGTGTGTGTGTGTGTGTTGTGGAATGTGTTTCGTTTCTCCTTTGAGGCTTTCACGGGTATCGTAAATAATTTAAATCCAGCCAGGCTGGCGCCAGGCCAGGCATTTAGTGTAAAAAGGTTTAATTTTATATGCCTGAATTCAACCCATGAATCAATGACCTGCATATCTGTTACACTACTATAGGAGAGGAAGAATTGTATAAACTTGTTAAATCATCTAAACCAACAACATGCATGTTAGAACCTATACCATCTAAGCTCCTAAAAGAGGTGCTTCCCCAAGTCATAGATCCTCTTCTGACTATTATTAATTCTTCATTGTCATTAGGATATGTCCCCAAAACCTTCAAACTGGCTGTTATTAAGCCTTTCATCAAAAAACCACAACTTGACCACAAATAACTAGTTAATTATGGACCAATCTCAAATCTCCTTTTCTGTCCAAGATACTAGAAAAGGTGGTATCCTCACAATTATATTCCTTCTTAGAGAAAAATGGTATATGTGAGGATTTCCAGTCAGGACTTCCAGTCAAGATATTTCTTCGCGGCCCGGTGAAACACACCAATTTGAAAAACTAATGGAATGCATAGTTGATATAAAAAACTGGACGACGAGTAATTTCTTACTGCTAAATTCTGAAAAAAACAGAGGTTTTAATTATAGGACCTAAAAACTCTGCTTGTAATAACCTAGAACACTCTCTAAGACTTGATGGTTGCTCTGTCAATTCTTCATCATCAGTTAGGAATCAGTTAGGGGTGTGCTATTTGATCGCAATCTTTCCTTAGAAAGCCACGTTTCTAGCATTTGTAAATCTGCATTTTTCCATCTCAAAAATATATCTAAATTACGGCCTATGTTCTCAATGTCAAATGCAGAAATGTTAATCCATGCATTTATGACCTCAAGGTTAGATTATTGTAATGCTTTATTGGGTGGTTGTTCTGCACGCTTAGTAAACAAACTACAGCTAGTCCAAAATGCAGCAGCAAGAGTTCTTACTAGAACCAGGAAGTATGACCATATTAGCCGGGTCCTGTCAACACTGCACTGGCTCCCTATCACACATTGTATAGATTGTAAAATATTGCTTATTACTTATAAAGCCCTGAATGGTTTTGCACCTCAGTATTTGAATGAGCTCCTTTTACATTATAATCCTCTATGTACGCTACGTTCTCAAAACTCAGGCAATTTGATAATACCTAGAATATCAAAATCAACTGCGGGCGGCAGATCCTTTTCCTATTTGGTGCCTAAACTCTGGAATAACCTACCTGACATTGTTCGGGAGGCAGACACACTCCTGCAGTTTAAATCTAGATTAAAGAACCATCTCTTTAACCTGGCTTACACATAACATTCTAATATGATTTTAATATCCAAATCTGTTAAAGGATTTTTAGGCTGCATTAATTAGGTAAACCGTAAGAAAGGACCTAGAAAGGACCTCTACAGCCCTGAAAGACAGCGGAGACCAGGACAACTAGAGCCCCAGATACAGATCCCCTGTAAAGACCTTGTCTCAGAGGACCACCAGGACAAGACCACAGGAAACAATCTGACTTTGCTGCAGCCTGGAATTTAACTACTGGTTTTGTCTGGTCAGAGGAGAACTGGCCCCCCAACTGAGCCTGGTTTCTCCCAAGGTTTTTTTCTCCATTCTGTAACCGATGGAGTTTTGGTTCCTTGCCGCTGTCGCCTCTGGCTTGCTTAATTGGGGTCACTTCATCTACAGCGATATCGTTGACTTGATTGCAAATAAATGCACAGACACTATTTAACTGAACAGAGATGACATCAATGATTCAATGATGAACTGCCTTTAACTATCATTTTGCATTATTGACACTGTTTTCCTAATGAATGTTGTTCAGTTGCTTTGACATAATGTATTTTGTTTAAAGCGCTATATAAATAAAGGTGACTTGACTTGATATATATATATAGTTTGATGGGACACTGTCCACTATTGAATTCCAGTGAGAGGCCCTTGAGAATGCCACCACAAACACAGAGGTTCTGAAGAACATGGGTTACGCAGCTAAAGCCATTAAAGCGGTTCACCTTTCACGATCATTAGATGGAGTGCCCATGAACTTCAGTAGAGGGCACTCCACTCAGGACCATTCCACCCATCAACCGCCAGATGTCACTTGGACTCTAGCACCTCTCATCTGTTGCACAACACCCGAACTACATTCCCCATGAGTCACTGCATCACAATCACCCTGCCACACCTGCACCTCATTCATCAGCCAATTTCCTTGCCACACCTGCACCTCATTTACACAAACATAAAAGCAGTACACTCACTCTCACTCACTGCGAAGTCTTGTTTAGCCTGTCTAGCATTTCCCCTCGTGTTTGTTTTTCCCCGTGTCTGATCTTGGATTGTGTTACTGACTCTGATTCTCTGCTGTCTGCCCCGATCTCCGTTTGTTACCGTTAATGATTCTGGATATCCCTAACACACCTGACGCCGTTCCTGATTTCTGCATGTATGACCATTCTCTGTATGACAATTCTCCACATGGATCCGAATGCCCCTGACTCCTTGTTACATCACCAGAACATGTGCATGTCATTGTTGGTTTTCTTTACATTGCCATTGAATTTTATAAAATTCCAATTATCATAACTTATTACACCGCTCTCAGGAATAATTGATTTTTGGTCAATACTGCAAAATTCTGCTGTAATTGTTTTTATTTATATATATATATATATATATATATATATATATATATATATATATATATATATATATATATATATTACAGAACAACAGGAAGTAGCTCAAGAGATCAGTGATGCCATCTCAAAACCTTTTGATGATCAGTTTGATGAGGTAGGTGTTATAAATAATAATAATAATATAGAGTAATTAATTTCCCCCACATTTAAAGATTATAAGGGTGTTAGCTCTGGTTCACTGTTTATTTAATATTGCAGCTTTTTTAAATGTTTCTGGTTATTAATAGCAGCTTATACTATTGGTCCGTTGAATGCTTTAGTCTGCTTGGCTGACAAACGTTCTGAGGTGTGCAATTATTTTAAAGAAAATGCACAGCCAATGTAGTTCCAGGCAGCTCTCTTGACCACATTGCACATGACATTTCTCACTAGCGAGGTAATAACAGTGCTGCTTAGAGACGCTGTTGCAGAAGACTGTTGAGGAATGCACAGAGGTAGCCTAATTCACGCAAGCTCTCTTTCTCTTTCTCTTTCTCTGTGTGTCTCTTTCTAATAACTTCATTAATAACAGCATTAGAGTGCTATCAATGGCTCAAGCCTCCATTACCAGCTTTAAAATGACATTTTGGAAGTAGCAAGAGATGCTTTGGATGAGATGTGTAAGAAATAATCCTACTCACAATAGCGATTTAAGTACAAAAACCAGACCAATCCCTTTAAATATATCATCTGATCGATGTCTTGAGGTGTGGTAAACGTGATAAGCAGAATAATTGACTCTGGGCCATTGAATTATTAGAAAAATAATGCTTCCGCTTTGCATCGTAGCTGCATCACCATTTTTTCTAATAATTCAATGGCCCAGAGTCAATTATTCTTTACATGTTTACTTTGATTTATGAAGTGATCTGTGCTCATTTATATATATATATTTTTTGGATGAATTGTTGGCAGAGCTGGCAGAGTTGGAACAGGAAGAACTAGAAGACAGTATGAAGAATATGGGCAGATTACCAAGTGTACCAACCACCAAACTGCCCAGTGCAAGACAAAGTATAAAGACACCCACACATTTTTATTTTTATTTTTTGTATTCAGCAAAGGACCAACCAGGCCTTTTATACAGTCTTCACTTCATCTAAATGTCTGTTATTTCACTCTTTCAGGCACAAAGAAGACCACATAGCAAATGTCTTCTGGCCCAGATATGGGCCACACAATCACTTTTCCCTCGGCCCAAGTACCGCAAAGAATGATAGCCCAGAAGTGGCCCAGAACTGGATTAAAGACTCGGGCCACACATGGGCCATAACAAGCCCGAATCTCAGCCAGTTAATCAGCCTTAGCTGGCCTTGATCTGGGCCAAAACAGGTTTTATTATTGGTGCCAAATCTCAGCCTTAAGTAAACCAGAATCCCCAAACCTGAGCCACACCTGAGCCTTATATAGTCCAGACCCAACCCAGACAGCAAGCATTGTCGGCCCGAATGGATTTCACGTGGGCCGGATCTGGGCCAATACTATATTGCTGTCTGGGAATTTTAATATTTCATATTATTACCTTGTGTATTACTATGATCGCAATTATTCATTTTGTGACATGCTTTAATGTACACACAATCTATGCCAATAAAGTACATTAAACTGAATAGAAAATCTGACTTAAAACCCACACATCATGTAAGTGTGCAATAAAAAAACGTTTTTCAATTTATTTTTATAGAGAACAAATCAACCAATAAAGAGTGAGTGTATAAAGTATACAGTCTATAAGAGAAAGGTAACGTTTCTCATTCAAATCACGCATCACCAGAAACACGGCATGTCGTAATCTCCGACAAAACCGGCGAGAGCCAATGAGCGTTTGACATCGCTGCTGTAAAACTTGTTGTAAAACTTATTAACGGCACATTTTAAACTGTTACTGTAGCTACAGAGGAAGGAGATACCTATCGTAGATGAATGCGGTTTGAATTTAGATCTGTTTCTCACACCAAACATCAAATGGATACAGGATTTAAATAAAAATGAAATACTTTCATGATCATATTATTTAATGCTTGTGCATAACAGCATACTAATAAAAAGCATGTGCCCCCACTCTCTATTATAGATCATAGATTATAGTGTCCCATAGTAAACCAAATAAATATTACATGATAACAGTTAAATACTCTCTCTCTCTTTCTTTTCATGTAAGGATTCTAAGATTATTTGTACCAAGAATACTAATATAAAATGTAATAAAATTATAATTAAGTGAATTTTAATGCACTTGACTGATTTGCTTAATTTTTAAAGGTTGTTTCATTCAGTTTTGACTTGCCATTTCAAAGACTACATTTTGACAATACTACATTGTACATTAAAATGTATGTGATCATTTAACCATTATCATGCAATATTGTATTTATCTTGTTTATCATGGGTCACACAATATGCTGCCAGATCTTAGCCTGATCTGGGCCACATATCACTGGACTGATCTGGGCCACACTCCTCCCATCAACAATCGGCCCTCATGTTGTTGTAACGGGGCTGTTCTAGGTGGGAATTGAACCCGGGTCTGTTTGGTCCGAAGTCACTGAATTAATGGATTGAGCTAACTCCCCACTAAATGAATCCAAGAGCAGGGATGATCAAATGGCCAGTAGTCGTGGGTCTTCAACAAGACAAAACTTTACTAATGGAAAGTGCAACAAAACAAGAGAAGCTGTGCTTCCAAAAAACAGTACAAATGAAAATAGACACAAGGGTCCAAAGACTTAAACTTAAACTTTGGCAGACTTAGCTTGCAACAGGTAACATAGGCTCAAGACTGAACAATAAGGCATGGCAAAAACACACTTAAATAAGGCAAGACACAGGTGTGAGGCATCAGGCATAATGAGAGGTAGGGTTCAGCAGGAGTCTGGTGAGGGTTGCCACCTGCCGACCAGGAGGAAAATAGCAGTCCTGTTAAGGATTCCTTACAGGAGTCCCCCCTCTAAGAACGGCTCCTGACGTTCACTTGGTGGAGTCTTTGGGTGCGACGAAAATCCGTGATGAGCATAGGGTCCAGAATGTCTCGAGCAGGCACCCATGAGCGCTCCTCTGGGCCGTAACCCTCCCAGTCGACCAAATACTGTACTTTTCCTCTGACCTGACGAGAATCCACCAACCTACGCACAGTGTAAGCTGGTTGTCCATCGACAATCCGGGCAGCTGGGGCGGTCTTGTGAGCTGGGGACAGAGAAGAACAAACAACAGGCTTTAGCCGAGAGACATGAAATGTTGGGTGAATCCTCATGGACCTGGGCAGCTGTAGGCGGTAAGCTACTGGATTTATCTTCCTGAGGATCTTAAAAGGACCAATATAACGTGGAGCCAGCTTGCGAGATTCCACCCTCAGAGGCAGATCTCTGGTTGCGAGCCACACCCTCTGACCCGGACGAAGCACTGGTCCCAACCTCCGATGCCGGTTTGCATGCCTCCGCTGTTGTTGAGTTGCCTTCAGTAAAGCTGTCCGGGCCTTCTTCCAAGCCTGTTGACAACGGCGAACTAGTTGAGCAGCAGCAGGGACACATACCTCTGGCTCCTGACCAGGGAACAAAATGGGAGGGAAACCGTACTGGCACTCAAAAGGGGACATGCCTAAGGAAGAATGGTAGAGAGTATTATGTGCAAACTCTGCCCAGATTAATCGAGAGCTCCAAGTGGTCTGATTGTCTGCTGCCAAACATCTCAAAGTTTTCTCGATCTCCTGATTCACCCTCTCTGTTTGCCCATTAGACTGGGGGTGAAAACCAGATGACAGACTGATGTCAGATCCAATGAGACGACCAAAAGCCTTCCAGAACCGGGAGGTGAACTGGGAACCTCTATCGGAGACAATATCCTGGGGGAATCCATGAATCCTGAACACATGCTGCATTAGGAGCTCTGCAGTCTGGCTAGCTGTGGGAAGTTTGGGTAATGGCAGGAGGTGACAGGCTTTAGAAAATCTATCCACCACCACAAGAATGACAGTATTACCTTGGGATTCAGGCAGACCTGTGACATAGTCCAGAGAAATATGCGACCAAGGATGTTTAGGGATAGGTAGAGGATGCAGTAGTCCTTGAGGGTGGGTTCTGAGCTCCTTGTTCTGGGCACACACAGTGCAAGCGGCGACAAAATCACGGACGTCCCTTTGCAACTTTGGCCACCAAAATCTCCTCTGGATGAGCTTGCAAGTTCTAGAGGACCCAGGATGACCAGAGGGGAGGGATGCATGTGCCCACTGCAACACATCAGAACGTAGGCGGTTAGGGACAAAAAGACGTCCTGGTGGACCATTACCTGGATCCGACTGATGCCGTTGGGCCTTCTTAATGGCTGCCTCAATGCCCCACTGGATAGCTGCTATTATTTTGGTGGTGGGAAGGATGGGTTCTGGTCTGGCCTCCTCTTCTGGGGAGTCAAACTGCCTCGAAAGTGCATCTGGTTTTGAGTTCTTGGAACCTGGGCGGTAAGAAAGAACAAAGTCAAACCGGTTAAAAAACAGTGCCCAGCGTGCTTGGCGGGAATTCAGTCTCTTGGCCTCCCGAATGTAGGTTAGGTTCCTGTGGTCGGTCCAGATGAGGAACGGGTGCTTGGCCCCTTCCAACCAATGCCTCCACTCCTCCAATGCCACCTTTACTGCCAACAGCTCTCGGTTTCCAATATCATAATTCTTCTCTGCTGTAGTTAGTCGTCGAGACAGATAGGCGCATGGGTGAAGCCTGTTGTCGACCCTGGCTCTCTGGGACAAGACTGCCCCTACCCCTACATCAGAAGCGTCAACCTCCACCACAAAGGGCAACTCTGGGTCTGGAAGGGTTAAGATAGGGGCAGATGTAAAGAGTCTCTTGAGCTTGTTAAAAGCTTGATTGGCCTTCTCAGTCCACATGAATGATCGGGCAGACTTCTTGGTGAGTGCGGAGAGAGGTTCTGCAACAGAGCTGAAGTTTCTAATAAATCTTCTATAAAAGTTTGCAAACCCAAGAAAACGTTGTACCTGCTTCACGGAATTAGGTTGAGGCCATTCCTGCACTGCTCGCACCTTGCCAGGGTCCATCTGGATGTTGCCCTTGGAAATGATGAAGCCAAGAAATGGGGTTGAAGACACATGAAATTCACTCTTCTCCAACTTGACGAAGAGGCTGTGTTTAAGTAACTGGGAAAGGACCTGTCGAACATGTTGGACGTGTTCTTGGTAGTTGCGTGAGAAAATAAGGATATCGTCAAGGTAGACAAAAACAAACTTGTTCAGCATCTCCCGCAAGACATCATTAATCAGTGCCTGGAAGACAGCTGGGGCATTGACCAGGCCAAAGGGCATTACTCTGTACTCATAGTGGCCCGTCGGGGTGTTGAAAGCGGTCTTCCACTCGTCCCCTTCTCGAATCCTGACCAGATGGTAGGCATTTCGGAGATCTAATTTGGTGAATATGGTGGCGCCTTGCAGGATCTCAAATGCAGAGGTCATCAGGGGCAGGGGGTAGCGATTCTTGATGGTGATGCGGTTGAGACCCCTGTAGTCGATGCAAGGCCTGAGGTCACCATCCTTCTTCTCAACAAAGAAAAACCCTGCTCCAGCAGGTGAGGTTGAAGTACGAATAAAACCATTATCCAAGGCTTCCTTGAGGTACTTCTCCATAGCGGTCCTCTCTGGGGCAGAGACAGAGTAAAGCCTACCCTGCGGTGGGCATGCTCCAGGAACCAAGTCTATAGCACAGTCATATGGTCTGTGAGGGGGAAGGGAGGTGGCTCGGGACTTGCTGAAGACTTCCTTGAGGTCAGCATACTCTGGAGGAACTCTGGACAGATCAGGGAGACACACAGGAGGCATAATACTCTGGGTTTTTGAAATGGGAAGCTGCAGTGCAACCGTGGCCTGGGGAACTTGAGGCGACTCAGGGTGAAATGCTGTGCACTTCGCGGTGGCAGATTTAAACTGAGATACAGGTAGCTCTTGAGTATCAGACCTGTCTGTTTTGAGATTGGCAGGGCACCTGGATAGTCTCGAAATTGGCTCTGGGTATACCTCCAGTTTCTCAGTAGAATGGCAAAAAGAAAGAGCAGAAACACAACAGTTAGTTCCCCAACCTTTAACTACGCCTCTAGACCAGTCAATATTTGGGTTGTGACAAGTTAGCCACGGAAATCCAAGAACTAAGGGGAGTTCTGGTAACTGGATAAGAAAAAACTGTATTAGTTCCTTGTGACCCCCAACTTCAAACTGAATAAACGAAGTGCAGTGACTAACCTGTCCCGACCCCAGAGGTCTGCCGTCGAGAGCTGTGATGGTTAGAGGTTTCTGGAGGAGCATGGAAGGAATGCCCAAACGTCTGGCCACATCAAGATCTAAAAAGTTCCCAGCAGCCCCAGAGTCGATGAAAGCACCAAGCTGGTGATTCTGGTTGTTGTGGAAGATGGTGGCTTAGATAGTAACTCCAGAGGTTGTAGGATGAAGGAAGATATTTACTCTCGTTCCAGTTCCCCCTTTCCTGGACGAGAACTGGCTTTTCCCGACAAGGACAGTTGGAGCGGAAATGGCCAGACCTTCCACAGTACAGACAGCGTCGCTCCCTCATCCGTCGATCCCTTTCTGTCTGGGTTAATCTTGTTCGACCCAGCTGCATGGGTTCCTCCAGATCACTGGGTTTCCCGAGTGGTTCAAAAGTATTGGAAAATTCCTGAGGACGATACACACTGGTTTCCCGACGTCGTTCCTGTTGTCGTTCTCGGAGACGATGATCTATTCGGATAGCCACCTCAATTAAAGATTCCAAATCCGGAGAAGGGTCTCACTCATCCTTAAGTTCCGGAGACAAGGCCTGGTGGAATGTGGCCCTTAAAGCTCGCTGGTCCCAGCCACTCTCTGAAGCTAGGGTACGAAACTCAATGGCAAACTCTGCCACACTTCGAGTGCCTTGAGAGAGTCGAAGCAAACGGTAATCCACATCACCTGTGCTGGCTGGATGGTGGAAGACTTTCTTCATTTCAGAGATGAAGCTGCTACTGTTTGCAGTGAGTGGTCCCACAAAGCCGAGGCCCAGTCTAAAGCCTTGCCAGTAAGAAGGGTTATCATGTAAGCAACTTTGCTACTCTCTGTGGGGAAGCTGCCAGGTTGTAACTGAAATACTAGGGTGCATTGAGTGACGAACCCACGACACTTCTCAGGACTGCCATCAAATCGTTCTGGTGCTGGTAGTTTAGGTTCTGACAGGGCGGCTACCACTGCTCGAGAAGGATTACCATGTGACAGCTGAGGCTCTTGTGACGAAGAAGCTGGAGCCTGAAGATTTAAACGTTGAAGAATCTCAGTAAGAATCTGCTCATGTTGCTGAATGGCAGCCGCTTGGCCTGATATGGCAGACAGATTGCGATCCACATTAGATGGTGGTGGACTCTCCTCCGCTGGATTCATGTCTTCTGGTTCAGTCTTGCTGTAACGGGGCTGTTCTAGGTGGGGATTGAACCCGGGGCTGTTTGGTCCGAAGTCACTGAATTAATGGATTGAGCTAACTCCCCACTAAATGAATCCAAGAGCAGGGATGATCAAATGGCCAGTAGTCGTGGGTCTTCAACAAGACAAAACTTTACTAATGGAAAGTGCAACAAAACAAGAGAAGCTGTGCTTCCAAAAAACAGTACAAATGAAAATAGACACAAGGGTCCAAAGACTTAAACTTAAACTTTGGCAGACTTAGCTTGCAACAGGTAACATAGGCTCAAGACTGAACAATAAGGCATGGCAAAAACACACTTAAATAAGGCAAGACACAGGTGTGAGGCATCAGGCATAATGAGAGGTAGGGTTCAGCAGGAGTCTGGTGAGGGTTGCCACCTGCCGACCAGGAGGAAAATAGCAGTCCTGTTAAGGATTCCTTACAGTTGTTTATCGGATCCCGGCCTTGCCGTCATTGCCACACATGGCCCAGCTCTGGCTGAAAGGGTACATACTATTGCAGACAGGAGGCCAGCAGTGCCACCTTGAGGCCACATATAGGCCAAGTCCGTTTGCTATGTGGGATAGAGTGGAGGATGATCATGACATGAAGAGGTTGTCTGCATGGGCCTCATAAGCAGGAGTACAAACTGTTTCTTATTTTTGTTAACTTGCACTCTTAGCTCTACATCCAAGAATTTGCCAATTATAAGAAATGTTATATAAACAAAAGTAGAGAAGCTAATGATTTTGTTGTGTGTTGATCTTTAAGATGAAGGATTACTTTGGTGGCTACTTGGTGTAAATAGTAAAATTTTATTAGTGAAGGACAATAAACTTCAGTTTTAAGTAAATGTAGAATCAGGGTTTGCTTAAAAAATAAACTTCATTAAGTGCATGATTTAAGAGTTTGCTTACAATGTTGTAAAGTCTTGATTTTGACATAATAGTTACAATTATGTTGCAGAATGGCAATCAAGGTCGTATTCTGGGTTTTTTTGCGCCTTTGAAAGGCAAATAAAAGTGAACAACTGAATCCCTTCACCAAGGGCCCTTCCAGAAGTCTGTTAGCGAAGGGAACATGTGCTGGTCACTTCACAGAAGTGATTTCCATGTGTGGTAATGTGATCAGGGATGTTGTTAGTGGGGTGAAAGGTGGTGATGATTATAGAGGCCCACAGCTGAGGATGGACCCCCTGGTGATCTCAACCGACTGGCTGAGGCCAGCCTAAAAAGACGTTCATGACAGCTTTTCATCATCATGAAAGCTTATCATTTGTAGGTGTTTTTTAAGCCTTGTCAATTTAAACATTCAAAAGAGTTTAAAGCATTTAAACACAAGACGAGGGAAAAATCAACTGAGTACTCGCGTGAGGTGTTCGGTGTGCAAGCACAGAGCCATGTCTCATGGATAACATCGTCGAACTGAGCTCTCCTTCGTGTCCTCTTGCACCAAAATGAACAAATACAAATCGCAGTTTAAACATGCAAACAGAAAAAGATGTAAAAGAGACCAATTCAGCACCCGTGCGAGGTGTTCACAGGGCAGGGTGTCCTTAATGTTAATCCGAGAAAAGGAAAGAAAATCACTCACTGCTCTTGAATGAAATACTTTGTACTTATAAAAATAATTAATCCACAGTCAAACCAATAATTATTCAGACACCATAATATATATATATATACATATATACATATATATATATACTAGTGGGTGCAGGACCATAGTTAATTTAACTAAGTAAAATAAAGTAAACTGTGCCAAATTTGGACTAATTTGGACCAAACATTATTTAGACACTTTGATGTTTTGCTTAAAGGGGCGCTACAATACCCAAATATTATACCCAAAAATTACTGTAGACTGTAGACTACCAGTGATATTGATTTAAAAAAAAAAAAAAATAATAATTATGGACCTGACTTCTGAGTTCATTACATATCTTTCTATCAAAGTTATCTAACATTATCAAGAGGAATTTGTTCTGACACAGTTAAACTCTGAGTTCTTGTCATATTTTATTACCAATTTCTAAACTATAGCAAATAAACTGTGATAATGTGAGAAATGTTGTCTGAATACATTTTGGTTTGACTGGGTATTTTATTTTACAGTGAAGACTATGCAGCAATATTTAAAAAATTTCATACAGGGCCCACTGTACAACCTGCACCAGGCCCCTCTAACCCCAGTTGCGGCCCTGGGTTAAGGTACCAAGACAGAGCAATGCACTGTGTGTACTGTAGGAAATAAAACAAGAAGGCATGTGGTTTAAAAAACATCTGTATGCAATACATTTTCATTTTTGTTCATGAGGGAGTTTACCGTGTTCAGCTTCCCAAAGAACCATGCGTTATACGAACAGTGGATGTAGCTTGTTTTTCCGGGGCAGCAATGCAGTGTAGTAAGTGCGTTTGTGTGTTCTTGTCATTTCAGTGACGAATGTTTTCTAAACAAGGCCCAGGTCAATGCTGGATCTGCACATCGTTTGCTATTAAAACATGGAGCTGTCCCTGTGATAAAAGACCCCATTCATGTAAGTACAACTGCATCAGATTTCTGTCTTTTGTTGGAAATCAGCACTTAAGTGAATGTTAATTGAGTCAGTATTATAGTTCCGCCCACGGCACGCCTTCAAGAGCTTGGCTTTTTACGGAGAGAATTGCAAAGCTGTATTTTTCTTTTATAAATATGATAAAACGAAAGACTTTTTAGAGATATTAAGGATGTAGTACTACTCTATAGGTACTCAAGATTAACATGAGATTAGGTTAAACTGTGTATGATGGTCCCTTTTTATGTTATCTTTCTTTAATTGCTAATGCGACCATTTTACACCACAGACTGAACAACATTAAGCATTGCTTGGTAATTGGTCAACAAAGTATTGATAGTTGTGCAAATATTGTCATACAGTTTTCAGAATTTTTGGTTGATTGTAATCCATTACATACCTTTCCATCAAAGTTATCTGACATTATCAAATTAATTTATTCTGACACAGTTTAACTCTGATTTCTTGACATATTTATTAAAATTTTCGAAACTATAGTGAATAAACTGATAGTGTGAGAATTGTTGAAGATGTCTGAATAAATTTTGGTTTGACTGTATATTTATTTTTTTACAGTTTAGACTATGCAGTGCTATTTTAAATTTTATAATTCTGTCTCTGTACCTGGACACCTACAAATTTGAAAAAAAAAAAAAAAACTTAAACATTGTGTAAACAGCACAAATAAATAAATAGAATTAACATACAAATTAAACAATTTTAAACAGGGCCTACTGGTACAACCTGCACTGGGGCCCCATAAACCCCCGGCTACGTCCCTGAATGTAATCTTTGGTTAGGAGATCTTAAAGCAAAGTTGCGGTTGATTTCGACTTCACATGCACATGTACGTGGAACTGACTAATTAAGATGACTAAACTATAGTAACCATGGCATTACAGTGTGTTCTTGACAAGTTCAGAACTTTTCTGAAATCTCATTTCCGCTAGATGGCCTTGCAAGCTCTCTTTGAGTGTGCACTCCTCCCTTTGGTGATCGGTAAATCGGTTCACGAATCATATGTTTTAGAGAACTTGTTTAATACCAGGGGGCAAGGAACTCGACCGGAAGTTGAAGTCGGGTGGGGGCTGCCATCTTTTAGCAGAACTTCACTTGCGTTAGCATTCCCATTGACTCCCATTCATTTTGGCGTCACTTTGACAGCGAATAACTTTACATCTGAGGCGTTTAAAGACTCCGTTTGTCCATTATTTATTTCTAAAGATACACGACAATGTATAAAGGGCTCCATTACCTTCTATGTTACATTATGGCCCCGTATAAACAGTTTTTGTAAAAAATAGGCTAACGATTGCGTCATAACCACTTGTCTCTCTGTCGCATTACCGTGCAGACAGGAGGAGAAGCTCGCAGGCAATTAACTTAATATGGCGTACTGGCGTTAAATTTTAAAATACTATACAAAATAATGAATCAGAATACTTACTCCTGCTCACTCACGCCAAATAACTCCCTGCTCAAGCTCATCGTCTCTGCAAGATTAACGATGGCAGTTTGCACGCACAGCTACTAGAAGATTTACATCTGTCAGACAGGTTGCTGACGTCGTCAAGCTTAGTTCGAGTCTGCGCGTCAGAAACGGAAGTGCTAAAAAACGCTAAAAATGGGCTTCACTTGTCTCAATTGAGTTCCAATGGGGTCGCTGTGTCCATTTCTTTTACTGTCTATGTTTAATACCGATAATATAAATATATTATTATTATTATTATTATTATTATTATTAAATGTTAAGTGAAGTATTCATTTCAGTTCAGCCATTTTCAGCTAATAAAACGATGCGTGTTTAAACACTAAAGTTATTTTAAAATTTCTCGATTAAAATGTTTGTCATATTTCTCAACATGGGCATAAACATATTTCCGTATTTTGTTTGCAACAGTTGTTCTCAATTCTATTAAGCGTATTATGGTGCTTTTGGGGAACGCACCTCAGATTAATTCAAGTGATTCATTGAAAATTCCAATGCCAAAAACGAATCCGATTCGGACATATCTCTCTCTCTCTCTCTCCCGCCCCCCCCCAAGTATCCCAGAGTGCAGTCTGGACGATGGGGCGGGGCGACACGTTGGGGCGGAGCGACACGTGTCGCCCCGCCCACCTCAGCGGTTATTGGTTTATGATTAAGATGAGTTTATTGGTGTACAGATGAGTGACGATTTTACAGTTTATTGGTATAGAGAATTATGATGCTATTAGCAGGATTGGAATGCGGAAGTAGACACTCAGATGAATTAACTTTTAATATAAATTAAAAAGTGAATATAAATGTTGTGTTTTTGCATTTATTGTTGCATTTCCACAACATCCCGTATAAATACAAAGAGTTTTGGATTACGACGAACAGAATAGAAATAAATGGTCTACTCCCTCAACGGCTGTAGACGCTACCTCGGCATTACTCGCTGGTTTGAAAATGACACGGCAATATTATGCGAAGTATGGTTACGTAGATAGTCATGGAGTACCTTGATTTATATATTCAAATTATATATACATATATACATATATACATATATATATATATATATATATGTATATATATATATATATATATATGTATATGTATGTATGTATGTGTGTGTGTGTGTGTGTGTAACAAATTGTCACCAGTCTCTGAACGTCACCAATAATATTCTGAACATTCCCTTGGCCCCTACGAAAATTTACCATGGTTCTGCTACAAAAACTATAGTTAAACTATGGTGTTTTTATAATTACAGCTCACAGTAATTAATATGCCAAAAAATATTTTTACTACAATATATCCATGGTTACTTTTTGCAAGGAAGGAACTATACAGGTTCTAAAGAAAACACTTGTTACTTTCTGTTATTTGTTTTCTGAACTGCACTACTGAAAACCTCATTAATCCTCACAATCCTGTCACAACTAAATTAAGAATCCATTATGAGCAATGCATAGCAAATGATGTTATCATCAAATATGAGAAACCTTAAAGAATGATAGACTGATGTAAATGACTGAAACCTGTTGTCATGCACGTGTTTTCCATAGCTTTTTTATTAAAACATTATACACTGCAAAGTTTAACTTTAAATGAAATCAATTAATACATCAAAACCAGTTGATCTCAGTCCATTCTCTATTTCCCTTCAATGAACTTAACACACAAATGTGTTTCATGCCGCAAAAAAAAAAAAAAAAAAAAAAAAAAAAACAGTCCTTGGAACAAAATCCTGTGTAAACAAAAGCCCAGAAGTTCACCACGCCGGTCTCTTCCCTGTACCCTGGGGGGTTAAACTTGAAAAGGGCTCTGCACTGCAAGCGTTCCCTGATGCTGTACATCCGTCTGAACTCGTTCCTGTCAGGAGACAGGAGGACAATTCTTCCAGTTGGCCACAACTTATAGTGTTAAGACAAAATACATGAAAGATAATAATAATAATACAAAAAAAGTTTAACAGCCTTCTACTACAAAATTCAATTGGAGAATGAGCATTAAACGGGGAAATCTTACTGTCTAGCCAGGCAAACTGTGCCACTTTCCGAAAAACTTCGGCGCACATCCCTAAACCATCTGCAAACCAGAGAAAGTGTCAAATATGCAGAGTCACTCGCCGACAAAATAACTTCCCTGAGGATTTCCAGGGGAAGCTGTTGAATCAAAAACATACATAGGTTTATTTATACATGTATATAAAAGTTATTAAACATTATATAAACACTGACTACAGACAACCGTGCTTTAAAACTCTCATTAAAAACTATAGATTGTTGTCACAACTGCATACTCATTCTTTTATAATAACACTAATAAAATGTTAATATATACAGTACTGTGCAGAAGTATTAGGCATGTTAGTATTTTCACATTGAAAAAAAAATTATATCTTTTGCTGTTGTGTGTCAGTAGGATATATTGGTTTACATTTCCACACATTCATTTTGCCATTAATTGTAATAATCCAGTGATATATTTGTATATATTTGTATGCGAGAACCACATGAAGATCTTTTACATTGAATATGAATATTTCTGTCTTATATGGTGAACAAAATCCACATTAGATCGCAAACAGAAGTTATTTAAAACACTCGCTGCTGTCTGAAAATGAATTAAGCTGAAATGTTTTTAAATGTCTTTGATGCTGATGTTAACTGATAGCTATATATTAAATAATCCACAGTGCTGACCAATATAGTACTTATACATAATACCAATTTCACATCTGAACAACTATGTAGCTGTAAAAACTAAAATACCTCTGCATGTACACACATGTAATTATTAGTTCTTAATGAATGTATGTGCACAAATAACCTGCTTTGCTGGACTCTGCCTGAAGACATGGTGAATGGTGAAGTTCTCCTCAGTGGTTGAGCTCTAAAAGAACAAATGTCAAGAGGTAGGTATATTGCTAGAGATAGTACAGAGTAATGTTTCATGTAGCAACATTCAAACACCTACATACATTTGCGGAGTGAAACTGTACAGGAGAACAGAACACCACCACCTCCTGATCATGTCATCCTGAATAATAATAATAATAATAATAATAATATACACACAAAAATCATGCATGTCTGTTCAAATAACTTGACAAATGTGATGCCATACCTCTGTAAAATCGAACCTATGAACTAAAGCCATGTACAGAGTGTACTGTTACAATACACAAAGAAAAATAAAATTTGCAATTTATAACAATTATTAACAATAATTATTCAAATTGAACGTACCATGGATAAATAAATGATCGAACATCGCATTTCATATTATAAAATATTTACACAACCACTTTTACTCACCTCAAGCAATCAACGGAATAGCGTTATTACTCTGCTGCTGTAGTTGCCACCGTTCTGTTTGTTTCAACGCAAACTGCCCCCTGCTGGCTCGGAGGAACATGTCAAAGGCGGGGAAAACAAATATGGGCGGGGCGACACGTGTCGCTCCGCCTCGAAGTGTCGCCCCGCCCCATCGTCCAGACTGCACTCTGGGGTTACTCCCCCCCCCCCCCCTCTCCCGCCCCCCCCCCCCTCTCCCGCCCCCGCCCTTCAAGAAGCAAACAGGAAGTCAGTCTTTTCTCACGGATTACTGACACGTCTTAAGTTACAAAAAGGCATCGTCATGAGCTCAAACAGACCATCATATTCAACCGGTAAGTTGTTTTCAAATATACTGTTCAACAATGCTTTATAACGCGGCAGTTGTACTTAAACTCTGCATCGTGCGCACTTCTGTTGACGGTGCGTGTAACTTATGTTTCGGGTTAATGTGACACGTTTCACTGTTTTCCTCTGCTCTCAGGTATGACGTTCACATGTAGACTTATGACACAAAAACACTCTCAAATGATAAAACACACATCCGACCATAAGGTATTCGTTATTCTATTAGTCAATATATTAAAGAGTCGTTTACAGTGACTCATTTTCAAATGAACACTTTTTATTCCATCGTCGTTTCTTCTAATGTGCTTTAGGGTGAAAGTCTATTTTAAGGCTCTGAGGAGTTTGTATAGGGAAAGGTGTGCTATAGTATTAGGGTTGCTTGGCAGATTAGTTAAATTATTATTATTTTTTAAAACCTATTTCCTCGTTGCTTAAGCCTTAAAAGAAACCATACATGTCATAGGTCACATTTCAGATTTATGCACTTATGTGCTTTCGGAGTTTAAATCATTGAGAAAATTATTTCTGAGTAGGCTAAAGCTTGCATGACATGTCTCTCAATACAGGAATCACGGCTTATTGTTTTGGGTCAGTTATTAATGTATTCAAAAGTTGTTGTTTTTTTATATATATATTTTTACAATGATACAAATGTTAAGTATAATACAATGTAAACAATCGCTATTGTTCAAAAGTTTGGTGTCAGTAAGGTTTTTTTGTTGTTAAAAAATTTTACTCGGCATTAAATTGATCAAAATTAGAGTAAATACGTTTATAAAGGTAAACAAGATTCCTATTTTCAGTAAGTACTGTTCTTACGAACTTTCTATAAATGAAATGAAAAATTACCATGGTTAGGACATTTTTTTTATGTATAATAATTGATTCTTGAGAACTAGAACTCGAACTAGAATGGTTTCTAAAGGATCATGTGACACTGGAGACTGAAGTAATGGCTGCAAAAAAATAGCCTTGCTATCAAATGAATAAATTACGTTTGAAAATAACAAATTATTTGTTTTAAATGAATAATATTTCACAATATTATTGTTTTACTGGTATTTTCCTCATTCATGATCCACAAATAATAATAATTCAGCTTATAAAATACATTCTTGGATGCTGATTGGTCAGTTCCATGATGAAGCGCACAATATAGAAGTAGCAACTCACATTTTCAGATAGTGTGGGCCACATTACACACACACACACACACACACACACACACACACACACACACACACACACACACACACACACACACACATATATATATATATATATATGTGTATGTGTGTGTGTGTGTGTGTGTCCTATAGGACATCTCCAACCCTAATTAAAACTCTCCTGCCTGTAGCTTCCTAGTAACCCATCAGACCTTGATTATCTTATTCGTGTCTGTGTGTTTGATTAAGGTTGAAGCAAAATTTTGCAGGTCTCTCCAGGACCGAAGTTCGCCATATATATATATATATATATATGTATATGTGTGTGTGTGTGTGTGTGTGTGTTTGTGTGTGTGTGTGTGTATATATGTGTATATATGTATTATAATTTGCCCAACTGTCAGTTCACAATTTATGTATTTGGCAGCTGCTGCCCAAGAAGCTAACTGTCTCCCAGAACTCCGGCTGATCTTGCTGGGTTGGCGATGGCCAGGTAAAAGCCTGACCGGCAACACCATTTTGGGCCGTGAAGAATTTCATCTGGAACGTGCTGCCGAATTCTGCGTGAAGCGTGAGACTGAGGTGGATCAGCGCAAAGTAACAGTAGTAGACACTCCTGGCTGGTTCTCAGCTCAGACCACACCGGCTGACTACCAGCAGGAAATGGTCCGAAGCGTAACTTTGTGCCCACCTGGACCCCATGCATTCCTGCTGGTCATACCTGTTGGCATGTTCACTGAAACAGACCGGGCTCATATAGAGGAGAACATAGCACTTTTTGGGGAGAATGTGTGGAAGCACACCATTGTGGTGTTCACCTGGGCAGAGGTTTTAAAGGACAGGTCCATAGAAAGACATATACGAAAAGAAGGTCGTGAGCTTCAGTGGGTGGTGGACAAGTGTAAGAAGAGGTACCACGTCATCAATAACTATATTTTTGGTGAACACCCACAACTGCTCCAGCTGATGGAGAAGGTCGAGAAGATTGTATCTGAAGAAGGTGGTTACTTCACCCTTAAGACAGATGAACCAAAAACACCAAGTGAAACTCAGAGTCTGAATCTAAACACCAATTCATTGAAAGAGAACAGGGAGCTTGGAGCTAGACCCAAACAAAATGGCTCCTGCAACTCACTGCGGGGCACGGACCTGAACCCTCCACAGAGTGAGTTCATGTCACAGCATACAATGTACAACAAGTGCTGATCTGGTTATTAGCATGTCTTTGATGGATAATTTTTTTCTTTTTGCATCCAGGTCATCAGTGTTTACTCTAAACTGTTGTTCTGATCAAGTAAATTAATTTCATCTTACATCATAATGTCTCTTGGTTGTTTATTCTGGGACTGTATGCTAACATCTTCAATATTATAATAGTTTTTTGTTTATTATTATTACTCAGACCCCTGCACTAATGAATGTATTTTAAATTGCAAATTATTTATTTTTAAAATTCACCACTGTATGTAACTCTATATTTGCACTCACCAGACGTATTATTTATCTAGTATTGTAACAATGTCATAATCAAACTTTTTTGCAAGATATAGCATTGCATTTTTTATGATGTTATTTATTTTTGTTATCTCTGCAGGTTTGGTTGAAGGAGTGAGTGACTAAGGCTGTGATTACAGTTCCAGTGCTACTGTATTCATTACCTCAATTCCACTGAACTTAAATTATGAAATACCCATTACTACCATATCAGTCCAACAGTTTGCAGTCAAATGTCCCTGTACAATATACTTCTTACCCCACAAAATATAAGATGATAACAGTAAAAATTATTATCATCAAAGGTTTGAATTGGTGTTAGTAAATCAGTTGTACATCACCTGGCATGGCATATCATGCAGATATCACTACAGTACTATACACACTTACCCAAACAGTCATGTCTTACTTTACAGTGTATTATATATGAAGGACACATTGGCACAGAGAATATTGAGGTAATGGAGTCATTAGTTAAACAGAAACACTCCACATTCATGAATAATTTGCACTATTGAGTTTAACACGACCCAATAGCTTGTAAAATGCTTCAACTAATGCACTAATAGAGTTAGCAGAGATGACTGTCTGACACGATTTATATTATTGTTGTATTGGTTAGTTATATTGGTGACAGTTGCTATGGAATTACAAATTGTCCAAAATCATATTACATTTTCCGGTTATTTTACATCATATTTAGGTGCTGTTTCAGGTATTGCAGATACATTATATTTGAATGTTTTCAAATTATATTTTCTAGTAATGTCATTATTGCTATTTTATTGTTTGAGTGAATTAGGTATTTTCACCTTGAGTAATATTTTTTAGTTACTGATGTTTTAGGATTGCTGTGATAAGTTTTCTTTTCTTTATTTGTTTCTTTCTAAATGTTTTAATTTAATTAAGTACACATTGTAAATAGTATCCTCCATGAAACTGAGGCTGGTTAACGGTCTTGTTATAAGCGCTCTTAATATCAACACTGTTAAAGTTCTGGCACTGTCTAATTCTTATGGAACATGAGTGTCTGTTATTATTAATTGATTTACATAAAAGCATTCCTTTCTAGATCTGTTGATTATTTGTGAAAGCCATAAAATTTCCTTCCCAGATGACTTTGTGACCATCATATGAGCTGTTTACCATCAAGTCTTCCAGCTGGCATAACAATAATATAAAGCTGTGCTGCAGTCATATTTTAATGTTGTTTTTCTTTACCTCAAAAGATAGGATGCAGTAAGGGTATGTTTTTCCAAATGATTTCCTTAAATTTGCATAATATATATATATTTAGCATTATTTATTTCTATTATGATTATTATTGTAGTTAAAACACTTTTACTCTGCTGTATTTTGTGATCTATAACAAAAGTCTATATATAATTATAAAGCTTAAGTCTTTGCTATGTATTTTTTAGTATATCAATTTTCGCTGTCATGGAAATAAATTACTGTAAATACAGGTTGAACTGGGTTATTATTTTCAAAATGTCTTAAATAGTGTTTACATCTTATATGACAAAATCACAAAGAACGTAGTGTCTTGTTAAAATAATATTGCCCTTTACGTGTTGTTACATATTTGTTACTGCTTTTAACCACAAGGTGGCGCCGTAATTTATCTTTACTTATTACTGTCGTGGACTCCTGCAGATTTGTTTTATTCAACATTAAGAAGATCAAGCCCTTTCTTTCAGAACATGCTGCACAACTCCTTGTTCAAGCTCTTGTTCTGTCCATGCTGGACTATTGCAATGCCCTCTAGGCAGGTCTTCCAGCCAGTTCTATCAAACCTTTACAATTAATCCAGAACGCAGCAGCAAGATACATTTTTTATGAGCCAAAAAGAATACGTCACACCACTGGCTCACTGTACCCATTTACCTAAATTTGTTACCTCAGACTTATGTGCCCTCTAGAAGCTTGCATTCTGCAAGTGAACATTGCTTGATTGTGCCATCCCAAAGAAGCACAAAGTCACTTTTACGGGCTTTAAATTAAATGTTCCCTCCTGGTGGAATGACCTACCCAACTCAATCCAAGCTACTTCAAGTCCTTAGCCATCTTCAAGAATTGACTTAAAACCCATCTCTTTCCTTTTATTTGACCCTCTATAACTTTAACATTCACTATTCTAATTATATTCTTAAAAAAAATCTAACTACCTTTCTAATCTTTTTGTATTCTATTTTCTTTTCATTTATTATGCAGTTGGATTTTAGTCAAATTAGTCAAGCATGTCCCCATTTTCTCCATCCTTAACATAGGGTTGTGTATGGTATATCACTTTGATTGGTAGAATGTATGTTTCAGGGTATTTCACTTCAGCAAGAACATATTTATACAGATCTCACATTTCTTGTCCCAGGTCTCCTGGATTTCCTTAGTTCCTGAGCCAATAGTTTCTGGATCCTATAGCCATTGTAACAGGCTATTTTTCAGCACACGGTCATTTCTCCCTCCCTCTCCGAGCAGGGAAGGGTCCTACAGTCAGATATCCAAACTAAAGAGAGAATGGAAGCAAGAAAAATATGAAAAGCAAAATATGGTTTTACGTATTTTGTTCTACAAGTGTGTGTTGTATCTTGGTGAGTAATATGGCAATATTTTCTGCTGTGGTTACATATATTTATTTTACTTTTCATGTTTTTGTATTGAGCCATTGCTTTTATGAAAGTGCTTTATAAATTAGGTTTACCATTATTATATTAAAACAGTGCCTCATTAATGTACAGAAATGTAAGAAAGGCATAAAGTAAATAATGAAAAATATAAATGCTTTTCCTCCATTATTCATTTTGACTATAGAACTTGTCTAAGTTTAATTCGCAGTTTATTAGAATAAAAATAATATAGATATGAGCTTTTCAGTGTATAAACGCCAAGAAAATGTGATGTGTTGCGTTTGATAACAAATTTCCTGCTAAATGTCAGTAAAGATAGATCTGAAAAGAAAGGACTCATTCCATATGTTCTTTTCCCCATTAAAGCTACAAGCTGAAGTCATGAGATCATCATCATCTCGCCTCAGTGTTTTTTTATTCTTATTATTTATTAGCGTTAAAATGACTGAAAACTAAATATATTAATAAATTGGTAACTGTAACTGTGATATCAGGAAATTTCCACATTATTGTGTCAAAAATGCAATGCATCGAGTCAATTTTACATGCATTTCACCATTAAACCTGCAGATGTCACACTTGTTATATTAACAATACTGGACACTTAAATGGATAGTTCACCCAAAAATCTAAATTATGTCATTAATAATTCACCCTCATGTCGTTCCAAACCCGTGAGACCTCAGTTTATCTTCTGAACACAGTTTAAGTTATTTTAGATTTAGTCCGAGAGCTCAAAGTCCCTCCATTGAAACTGTGTGTATGGTATACTGTCCATGTCCAGAAAGGTAAGAAAAACATCATCAAAGTAGTCCATTTGACATCAGAGGGTCAGTTATTCTAATTCTGACCTTCTAATTCAGTAATTATATTTTATACCCCTTCCCCTACCCCTCCACCTACCCCTTCCCCTTGTCCCTTGAAACAGAGTGTCAAGGGGTAGGGGAGAAAATATTCCCCTAAGGATTGGGACACCACTACCATGACGTCACACGCCATCATTCTTCGTCTAGCTCTTACAATACACACATATACTGGTGTGCATTAGAACCTTTAATTATCGTTCTGGATTAATGAGCTGCTAACTGACACACACACATATCGGAAATCGTGCAGCTCACACATCCAGGAGAAAATATACTTGTCAACGCTGCCCCACGACTTTTATTAAATACAGTTTAAATACTGAATCGCTACATTATATTTTCCAGCGACGAGAGGATACAATCAATGTTTTTAAGTAAACTCACTCTAAAAAGATAAACGCACAGGCGCGAATACACAACTTCCATCTCTCTCTCTCTCTCTCTCTCTCTCTCTCGATTAGTCAATATTTGAGAAAATAGTTTTGCGATTTCTAATTACTGGGGGGATTATTCTACAGCAGTTATCGCCCTGATCAGACATATGGTGTGGCACTATCATGCAGTCTGTAATGATATGACATTAGCAAATATTAGCGATTTTTTGCAAACATTTCTTCGAGTAACATGACCATTAATATGAACTCACAATTGAATGTAAAATAAAACAAATGATTACTTTTCATGAAAATCTTTATCTATGCCAAAAAAGCTTACATTTATTTGTCTTTTTGTTCGCTGTAGCAGACATGTTGCCTAGATAATTCATATCCCTTCGTTTGAAGTGTGGGCCCAAAAAATCCCTTCCCCTTACCCCTTCCCCTCCAACCAAGAGAGAATCGAGACACCCCTACCCCTTCACGTGAACACGCAAAACGGAGGGGTAGGGGAAAGGGGAAGGGCTAAGGGGTAGAATTGGGATTGGGTCATGTTACTCAAAGAAATGTTTGCAAAAAAATCACTAATATTTTCTAAAGTCATATCATTATAGACTACATGATAGTGCCACAGCATATGTCTGATCAGGGCGATAACTGCCGTAGACTAATCCCCCCAATAATTAGAAATCGCTAAACCATTTTCTCAAATATTGAGAGAGAGAGAAATAAATGGAAGTTGCATGTATTGGCATCTGTGCGTTTATCTTTTTAGAATGAGTTTACTTAAACACAGCGATTGTATCCTTTCGTCGCTGGAAAATATAATGTTGCGATTCAGTATTTAAACTGTATTTAATAAAAGTCGTGGGGCAGTGTTGACAAGTTTATTCTCTCCTGGATGTGTGAGCTGCATGATTTCCGATATGTGTGTGTGTCAGCGCATTAATACAGAACGATAATTAAAGGCTCTAATGCACACCAGCACACCAGTATATGTGTGTATTGTAAGAGCTAGACGACGAATGATGATGTGTGACGTCCTGGTAGTGGTGTCCCAATCCTTAGGGGAATATTTTCTCCCCTACCACTTGACACTCTGTTTCAAGGGACAAGGGGAAGGGGTTGGCGGAGGGGTAGGGGAAGGGGAAGTGGAGGTGGAAGGGGTATAAAATAGAATTGGGATTGGGCCTAAATTTAAAATATCTTAAACTGTGTTCCGAACATAAACAGAGGTCTCACGGGTTTAGAACGACATAAGGGTTAGTTATTAATGACATAATTTAGATTTTTGATTTTCCCTTTAACACACGTAAACATATAGTCCACACAAACTCAAACTCACATTGATAATACACACCCTCCAAAACTGTAGAAATTGTATGAACTATACAGTAACTTACCAGTCGTTACTAACAATAAAGAGGTTTATAGTGAAATCAGTACTACAGACAATGTTGTGTCTTTACAATGGACATCCATTTTATAAAGCATTGACGTATTGCCTAAAAATAAAAAAAGAATTTGTTTGAAGTCACCCTTGCCTATGTTTTTTTTTTTTTGAAAGTGTAGATTTCAGTATTAGGTATTTTCTAGACATACTAGATTAACAAATTTTAAGAAGCGAATAAATGCTTTATTAGGCCTCTTTATGACTATTAATTTTGACAATATAAGGGGAATTCTTTTTTTTTTATTTTTATTTTTTTCTCTGGACATATTGTTTTTTTTTTTTTTCACAAAAGTCCAGCTTGGCCCGATACACAGGCCTATATTTTAAAATATTTCACAGATACATAATACCAAACACTGGACTGCTGCTCACAGAGCCAATGGGCGAGCGTGATTTCATTTCACCAAGTACAACATGTTCCTTGATCAACATCCTTGTTGATCCTGGAACAACATTACAATCAACCAATCAGAATTGAGATATAACTTTTCAGGAAATAAATGTTTTAGGCTTACAATCAGGGTCAGGTGCTTCTACAGTACACCCTTGTTAATCAGCTATAATTTCCCATTGATTTTAAGAATAAATTATTTGTAGGGTTAGGTTCAGCGGTAGGGTTTGGCTTAAGTCTATATTTTTGGACAATAATGTTGATCCAGGAGCATGTCTTACTTGGCAAAATCACGGCGACCGGAGCCAGTGTGAGTGGGTTTAGTGAGAGTAGAGGCATGCGCACAGGGGTAGATGGGTGAATGTAGAGCAGAGCGTGCGAGTGAGTGTGCACGCGGATGTCACACTCCGTGTTGCGCACTTCACACTGAGTGCAGGCTGAGAACGGGTGCTTGACAAACATCAGAGAATGAACGCATGCACAGACATAAATGCATTGGAATAAAATTCGCTAAGAAGCTAGCAGAGTGTTATTCGTAAATTACGTAATCATCACGCGGGGGGAACAGTATGTGGACATTATTTCACGGCGGGTGCTGCTGGAATAGCAACTGAACAACTCTGGTAAACTCTGAGCTTCACGTTCGAATGGCGAGGGGTGAAACAGCTTGCTATCCCAATCCCTGATAGAGCGACTGAACCAAAAAAAAAAAAAAAAAAAAAAAATACAGGTCGTTTAGTTTTCTAGAGGCAGAATCGCATAGCTCGTGCTAGTAGTTTGTTTTGGCATCTCGCGCACAGTTAGCCCAACATCTCTACGGGCTCGGATGTTAATTTGATCGCCTGACACACAATTCTATCTATTCACTGGACGAATCCACGCCTTAGGATGCCAGATCAAATATCCGTGTCGGAGTTTCTGTCGGAAACAACAGAGGATTACAACTCTCCCACTACATCCAGCTTCACCACCCGTCTGCAGAGCTGCAGGAATACAGTCAGTGTGTTAGAGGAGGTAGGTGCATGCTTTTCTCATGCAGCACTGCATTAGTGTATTGCATCTGTTTTACACTGATACTTTTCACTAGTACATTGCATCTGTATATATTACTCCCTCTTTGCCTTCATTGAAACCTTGTATTACCATGTTGAATGTTTGTTTATTTTGGTACTTAAAGTATTTCGCTAATACATGTTTAAAGTGTCTCTTTGCATCGGTACATTGCATCTCGCACGAGAACAGTACATAACATCTACTGCTATTAGTGCATTGCATTAGTTTATTATATGTTTACAGTTACCCATTGCATGTTTACATTTTACATATTTTGCAGCTGTTTACATTTTGTTCATTGCATCTGTTCATTGCATCTTTTTGGATTTTTCAATTGCATCATCTTTTTACTGTGGCACATCACATTAGTATATTGAATCTATATTAGCATCTGATTACATCTGTGCATTGGATTTAATATCTTTGGTATTTTATATTTGTGCATATTATCTCTTTAAAGTGTTGCTTTGCATCAATGCATTGCACCTGTTTACAATGCATCTTATACTAGTAAATTGCATATTTTTACATTGATACTTTGTATCACTACATTGAGTCTGTTTAGTTTAATGCATTGCATTTTGGTGGTACTTAAAATTTGTTTATATTAGTGCATTTTTGTATATTATTGCATTGCATTAACAAATTGCATCATTTTACTTTGATACTTATTGCATCTGTTTATATTAGAGCATTACAGTATGTCAGTTAACATTTTTTAATCTGTTTGCACTGGTGTTTGTTTACATGGCTATTCTGAATAAGTACAATAAATCTCTCTCCTTCCCCGTATTTATTTTATGTATTTTTTATTTATTTTTTATTTTTTTTACACATGGTTTATTAGTATGTTGCATCTCTTCATGTTGTGAGCAACAGTCTGCAGTGTGGGCTGCATTTCTGTTCAGGCAGTTGGTCTGGCTTCTGATTGCACTGATGATTCATTGGGTGTACAACCGTTGAAAGACTTTAAGAGTCATAATTTGGATGGATATGGAAATGGTTGACTTGAATTCATGGTAAAATACCCCTGAGAGCATGCATTTGTGCATGCATCACTATTAAAGGGGTCATATGATGCGATTTCAATTTTTAAAAAAAGCTCTTGGTGCATTCAGCAGATCTGTAAAGCTGCAAAGAATAAAGTCTCAAAATCCAAAGAGATAGGGCTGTGCAATTAATATAAATAAAAGATTGCGATTTTGGCATCAAACAATTTTATGAAAATACTAGCGTTGCACCGATTGCAGTTTTCTTGGCTGATTCTAATTTTTTTTTTTTTTTTTTTTTGTTACTCTGATCTGCTCTGCTCTAAGTTCTAAGAGCTACAATTGCCAATATATACAAACAAAATCTACTTTCTACTTTCTTTCTACACAAAGCTTTATTTTCATAAAAGAACACAAAGTCAGTAACAAAAAAAATAAAAATAAAAAATAAAAACAAAAAATTTCAAACAATAACACAAATAAATGCAATAGAAAAAAAAAGAGAGCTATGAAACTGTTTTCATGTTAAGTAAGTTTTTATTCAGGTAAGAAATACTACAGAAATTAAACTAATCAAATGTAATTTTTTTTATCAAATTTAATTTATGTAGTAAATTAATTAAATTTAATTTTTCATTGTAAAAATTTAATACAAATGAATGCTTACCCTTAAAGTTATAAAATGTTTTCAGTCAAGAGCAGAAAGTGTTTCTTTAACATGACAGACAGCAGGCCGGCTTGTGTGCTCCACTAATATAGATCAGTGGTGGTGCGCATGCCTTTGGTGTAAGCGTAAAACCAGGCGGCAAGGAAGTCGACCGGAAGTTGAAGTCGGCTGTGTGCTGCCATCTTGTAGCAGATCTTCACTTGCGTTAGCATTCCCATTGACTCCCATTCATTTTGGCATCACTTTGACAGCGAATAACTTTACATCTGAGGCGTTTAAAGACTCTGTTTGTACATTATTTATTTCTAAAGATACACAACAATGTATAAAGGGCTCCATTACCTTTTATGTTACATTATGGCCCCGTAGAAACAGTTTTTGTAAAAAATAGGCTAACAATTGCGTCATAACCACTTGACTCTCTGTCGCATTACCGTACAGACAGGAGGAGAAGCTCACAGGCAATTAACTTAATATGGCATACTGGCGTTACATTTTAAAATACTATACAAAATAATGAATCAGAATACTTACTCCTGCTCACTCACGCCAAAGAACTCCCCGCTCAAGCTCGCCGTCTTTGCAAGATTAACGATGGCAGTTTGCACGCACAGCTACTAGAAGATTTACATCTGTCAGACAGGTTGCTGAGCTTCGTTTGAGTCTGCGCGTCAGAAACGGAAGTGCTAAAAAAACGCTAAAAATGGGCTTCAATTGTCTCAGTTGAGTTCCAATGGGGTCGCTGTGTCCATTTCTTTTACTGTCTATGCGTAAAACCTGCGGGAATGACTAATATAATGCGCAATGCAAGCACTATTTAACCGGAGCGAATGAGACATGTGTGAGAGAGAAGGGGTCATTGGAGAGAAGAAAGTGAGAATGTCCGGCTGATGTGATGTTATTGCCTGTGCTGGTGGTAATAAAATGGATCGGCTCGAAATCGCAAAGAAGTAAGACTGATCGACCGGTCACTGATCTGAGCCAATCATGAGGAAAATCAGCGGATTCTGATCACTGGCCTATCGATCGGTAGTTACATCTCTAGGAAATACAATATTGAGATAAATCTATTTTGCGCCCCATTCCGCCCCCTGTTGCAATGTTGCACTTCCGTTCCTCCATAAAAGCCCAATTTCCATGCAAATCGGTAAAATCATGTCATGACATTGGCAAAATAAGACATGCTTGATTTATCAAAGTATTTGTATTAATTGTTTTTAAAAGAGGACTTGCACTGCTCCTCAGGAAGAGATATGCGCTCCGAGATAGTCAGATTTTCCTACCATGTGCCCATTAATATTGCATCCTTTTTCTCATGCAAAGCAACATTTAATGTACATGTATCTGCATTACTGTAATGGTAGGTTTAGGCTTAGGATAGGTGTGGACTTTAATAAAACACAATCCAATAGGTAGAAAAAAATATAGTTGGTTTCCTGTAGGACTGTACCAGAATATTCGATTATTCAAATATTTGTTGGGTGGGTTGGCATTAGATTTTCAATTTTAAGATTTGATCCAAGCTCAGAAAATGGTATTCAGACCAGCCCTAGTTTCCTGAAGCTGTGTATCCCTATAGCTTTAACCACAAATATAATATATAATTACTGTATTTGGATTACTGTAAGGGTAGGTTTAAGGTTGTGGTAGGTGTAGATATTAATAAACCATAATTTTATCTGTAGCATTTTTTCATTATCAAATTGTATTACCCAATGTTTTAATGGGAGGTAGCAAAATCTGACAGGGTAGCACAAATCGACAGAACAACGTAACAGAACACAGACATGTAAAGTCATCTTTTAGCTCAAAGTGCATGCCTAAATGGTCAAATGCACACAAAAATGTCAAAATGCTGCACTTAGTGGTTATTTATGTATACCCTTGTTGGTCATGTAATAAATGAACTTAAATAGTTGAGAATGAAAATTTGCAATTTGGATCTGTGCAGGTCTTAAAGGAACAGCGTGCTATTTTACTTTTGCGACTGTGTGCTTATTAATCAAGCAACAAAAGACAAATTCAAAATCACACACTGCTCTTGAGTAAAGTATTTTTGTTGCTTTAAGAAAAAAAAAGGTTTTATTTTCAGTGAAGACTATGCTGTTTTATTTTACATTTGATTATTCATTTCTGTAGGAGGCTGTAAACTGCTTGAGACTTGCAAAAACAAAAAAAAGAAAACTTTAAAGGGATACTCCACTATTTTTGAAAAAAGACTCCAACTCCAATTTTCCAACTCCCCTAGAGCTAAGCAACTACACAAACTAGCTGGGGACTATTTTCAGTTGTTGATATAATAATAATAAATAAATAAATAAAACACACTATATGTCTGGGCTGATTAGGTTAATTTTGAGTTAATTTTTTTTTTTTTTTTGTCTTGAGAAAAATGAATACTGTACAGAAAAATGTAGCCTACCTAATATTTATTCAAATGAGTCAATATTGAAACAAATCACAAGCACTGAACTGAATTGGAATCATAAAATTTGTGTAAAGCAATAAAAAAGTATCTTATCAGAAATTGTACCATGTAAACAATATAAATTGTTACTAAACCTAATACAATTCTGCTTGGTTACTAAAATGTTCAGATTTTTTTTTTTTTTTTTTTTTTTTATACACACATTGGATATTTTAAAATAAAATATTTAAAATGTATATAATTATCTAACCTCTGACTAATTCAAAATTAACCTCAAAACATGAAATGCTAAATAGTGGTTATATATAGGCCTATCTAGCATTACAAAAAAAAGGTCGAAGGTCGTCTCTAAGTTACTGGAAGGTGCATGTATGACGGGCTTGCAGCTAAATTATCCTCAGAGGGTCTTGTTGTCAATTTGGGACTAATGTTGGATGCTCTAGAAGAGCTTAAAGACTTGTATGAAGCATTACAAAACAGAGAAATTCGTCTCTCAGAAGGTTTAAAAAAAGTTAAACGGCAGGCTGATGCTTTCTTAGCTATGATGGAGACACCAGGCCCTCATTACCAGATTGCCAGTCAGTCAGGCTGTTCAAGATGATGTTTTTAAGGGGATTCCATTGATTTTTATTAGTCTCCCACCAGTTTTCAATCAGAAAAAGTTTTTTCACACACTCAGTTGTAGCATGCAGTCCAGGATGGTCCCAGAGCATGAGGTGGAGCTTTTTGATCAAATAAATGTGTTGTCACCTGACACCTGGCCCTCTCCAGTGCCACTGCTGTATGGAGAACAAGAATTGAGGCAGCTGTGTGATAGTCTGGCAAATAACCTACTGTATTGTCAAACAAGGTTTCAGGGACTACAAGGAAAACCCAAACATGGCAATTAAAGAGGGATTTCTGAAATTAAAACACAGAGTAGATACATTGGCTGTGAGCACAGCTGAATGTGAAAGGGGATTTTCAGCGATGAATATTATTGTTTCACCACTGAGAAATCAGCTGAAGATTGTCAATGTGTCCTCTTTGATGTTCGTAAAGTTAGTGGGTCCACCACTCTTACAGATGTGTAACCCAACTCAGTTTGTTAGGAAGTGTTACACTTTAAATACATCGTATTTACTTATTCACATACTACAATTCATGTATTCATCAGCTTCCAAATAGGAGTAAATGCAGGCTCCTCTGGTTTATGCTGTCTTTGTCTACAGGCAGCATGGTCTGCTGACCTCCTTGTCCTTCCTTCCTTCGGTTCTCCACACACGGTTCGGCACGCGCTGGGACCGGGGTTCATCTTAAATCTGACAAAGCATCTGTAATTTGGTTTGCTATAAATAACATGTAAAACAAACTGGGTTCAACTAATATATGTTTCTGTTGATGGGTGCGCATTCTGGATTCCCAGACATTACAACAATAGCGATGACAGAAAAAAAAAAAAAGAAATGAAAAGGAAAAAAAAAAACTGGACAAACCATTCACTCTTGATCAATATGTGAATATGACTTATTCTGGAATATGAGTAGTCATTTATTCTGTGATCATCCGGGTGCTGATGGCGCACGCACAGTTGAGACCTGAACAGCACACGTTAAAATGTATTTAAACTAAACTCATTAAAGCTTGGTCAGTTTAAACATTTAAGAGCCAAAGGAGACGAGCTCACGCGCGTAGTGAGAAGAATTGTTCATGCGCTCATCTGTGGCGCGCAAACCCGCGCCTCATAACGCGCACGAATATTAAGCTCTCTCTGAAGTAGTGTTTAAAATGACAAATTCACGCAAAGATTTTTGGTAAGTATCCTACAGCAGACATAGCCGGATGAACGTAGGCCTGCTGTATCGGTGCATTCTCTTAAAGTGAGAGTCTTTATATTAATCAAACAGCAAAAACAAAGAAATCACTCACTGCTCTTGATTAAAACGGTTTTGTAACTTTAATAAAGAACCATCTTTAATTTATACAGTCAAATATGCAATGCTGTTTTACATTTGATTACTTTTATTCAATTTCTGTACCAAAACTTATGCTAGAACCGAAAAAACAACAACAACTGAAATCACTGTTTATTGTTTGTATCTTTACTCTATTGTATTTATTGTGCTGTTGCTTGTAGTTGGATAGAATATTCTTATTTTTTTTATTAGAAAGTATAGTTTTTCCATAAACGTAGCACATATCGAACTGTAACGAAAACCGTGACCGTAAAACAAACCGAACCGTGAAAGGGTTGAACCGTGCCACCCCTAATGTACAATACAGTATGTGAAATATATATATATATTACACACATCGCATTACACCAAATACACAAAATAATGTTACTTTTAGCAACATCGTATGACACCTTTAAATGCATATTGGCACAGAATTTTGTTGAGGTTCAGGAACTCTCCAGGGGATGGGGCATTCTGTAGTTAAAAGCAAGAAAAGTTAACTTAGTTTCGTACTTGTCTTTACTTAGTTTACTTAAAGGCACAATATGTACGATTTTTTTGTAAGAACCACTTGAACAGTGTTATACATTTAGCTGATGTCCATCATGTCATTGTGTCACCTGCCAATGACATCATGACACCAAAGATGCTTTAATATGTTGTGCATTTTAATAGATTAGTGATGACCGCACAGTGGCATAATAAAACCTCCGCTGCTTTTGAGCCATGTGTCACAATCATTCAGTGACCTCGTTTCACTTTGACGGCTTTCAGCCTCACACTGCTTCATTCTACTACATTAATAGATCATTAGCTCATCCATGACCATGATTATTCCAGAGTCCCGTTGGATTGCATCGGCTGTGGGGATGAAGATGTTTAGGCATATTGCATTATGTATTTTAACAGTGTTGTTCAAAACAATCGTGTAATTTCCTGGTTTTGATATTTTATTTGAGCCAATTATTATTGCCTCAATGTTAGTTTACATATAAATAGTCATACTAAAGCCTGGTTTTCAATTAGGTCTTGTTTGTGTTACTAAAACAATGTGAGATAACTCAGATGTAGATTACTTGATTACCAAAATAATAATTAATTACGGCCCTAGATTAGTTAAAATATTTCTGAATACAACTGCATTGTTTTACTTTTTGTAATTAAAAGACAAATATCCTATCACTGAACATTTCTTCAAAATAATGTTAAAATATTGTCACGTTCTAGTGAACCAAGTAACTGTATTTTTCATCTCATGATCTAAGTGTAATGTCACACCCCTAGTGACGATAAGCGGTGATATAGCTCTAATATCCCATGTGGTTTCCAACTATGTATGACTGCTCTAAACAGTGTTTGAATGCTTTGTATGACTGCTCTAAACAATGAATGAGATTTTGTGAAAATGTCAGAATCGCCATGTTTCTATTTTATCCACAGTCAGGCCAATTCTGTAATTTTTCACAACCTAACCTAATGTTTGTCTTATAGAAATAGGTCACCCAAAAATTTACATTCTATCGTTATTTATTTATATATTTTTCAATTAATTTGATTAATGTCAATATCAGACTTTGTTTATCTTACATACATTTTCATCTTTGCATTCATTTTGACAGTTCTGTGTCAAATGATGAATGTCTTTGAAATCTGCTTTGGTCATTATCTCATCACTGGCAGCGCACTGATGTGGCATTTGTCCATGTAGCATGCTGATGTTACAGACGCTTCCAACTTGGTCTGATACTTTGGTTTATTATGTAATACCCAGTCCACATTAGTGTTGTCACGGTACCAAAATTTCAGTATTCGTTACTGATACCAGTGAAAATCCACAGTTCTCTGTACCAATTTCGGTACCAAAGCTAAATGCAAAAATATGCTAATTTGAAAAACACTTTTTATCACTAAAAATAAAACCAATTCCATTCTTTATACTTATTTACAATTGTGTTTAAAGTTTTTCTACAAGTAATATAATTATGAAAAACAGTAAACAAGTCTAGAGCCAGAGCTGAGTGACTGCAGGCTAGCAACAACAGAATCAGAAAAACAAATGCTGGCTAGATTGAGAGGGATTGGTAGAGACTGGAGGACATAACACTAGTTAGCTATGCTCCTAGAATGTTAGAAGACTTAACACCATGTAGCCTACACAATATACAATGTAATACCATGCTTCAACAGTAATGGCACTCAAAAGAGGAGTGCATTTGGTTTCATCTGCAGTGTAAATGTGGCAAACAGAATTTGATCGAGTAGGAGAGAGTGGGAGTGTGGAGGAGGATGTAGGCGAGATCTGGCAGCTAAAGATCGGCTCTTCATCCAGATTGGGCCAGCGATGCACTAACTGCATCTTAGTGTAATATTATACCCTGTGTCCTAATATTTCAGCCAGAGAGAATTATAGTTGAATTACTCATGGCCCTTTCTTTATGGCATTTAAATACATATGCACTGTCACATGATGTTCAGCTCACGTTGGGGGTTCAAAGCGGCCGGATATTAATCCACAAAGACAGTCCTGCACTACAGGAGGCCCCTTGACTGTACAAGCTGCATTTTTTGTCTTCACTGCTAGACCAGTGCAGTAAATCAGGGCTTGTCTCAAGTGTCAAGCATTGAGCGTGACAGTCACTCATTTCAGACTTTTGTTACGCACTCCCACCACATATTGTTTTTCTCATGCATAAAAAACATTTATAATATATTATAATGCCGCAGCGACCAAACATTTTCTGGGTGCGCCGCTGGCAGGAATCAAGCGTGTCTCTGAGGTCTTAGTCGAGCCTGCCACTTATCAGCCAATCAAAAAAAAAAAAAAAAAAGGAAATAGGCTACACAATAGCCAATCAGAAAATAGTAATATCGTATCTGGGTAAGATTTAACGCAACAACCAATGAAAAAAGCATATCCCGGAATTGTTCACTATCTTCCTTGTTCACCCCAGGGCCGTTGAAATCACTGCAGTGAAACAATAATAAAAGGTTGATGATCAAGCAAGATATCGGAGCAGCTTTCCAGCGGTGGAAAGAACTCAATGAGTGGGAAGGCCTGAAATCAGATGCTGAGATTGCTTTGTTTCTTCTTGATTAGGGTTGGGAATCGTTAGAAATTTTCTGGTTTCGGTTCCAACTTCCAATTCCGGTTCCATTAAAATCACTAAACAACTATTAAACAAATTGTGGTAAGGAAAAATGCACCATACTCAACTACTTAATGCTCAGTACTGTTTATTACTTACTGTCAACTTAATTTAAAGGTTGGCAATGTCAAAATTCAACATATATTACAGTAAAAATTTTCAGGTTCCGATTCCAGTTCCATTTAATTTAACAATTATTATGTAATTTATTATTATTATTTTTTTTTTTTACTATTTTACCTTCATTGAATGTAGTGTTGCTGGAAGATAGTTGTTAGTCCATCAATCAGCATGTGCTTCAAAGTTGATGTTTTTTACACTATCAATAACATTTTGCTTTTCAAGCAGTAATAAGCTGGATGGGCAAATAGTCCCTTGAGGGCTGAGACAATTGTTAATTTCCCTAAATGAATGAACTATAAACTGTTATACTTATAACCATGTATACATTAGGGATGGGCATTTTCCGCAAATATCACATTCAAATATTTGAGCTCACAAAAAACGAATATTCAAATATTCGTTATTTAAATAAATTTTAATGAGACATAGGTTATTTTTCAGCAAAATGTAATGTTTCCATCATTTTTGAGCAAGCTTACACACAATAAGCTTGAACATTACACATCGTGTTTTGTAGCTGAAAACCTTTAACAATGCGTGCAAACAAACAAAAGTACAGATAAAAAATCTGTGAAGCGCTTCGTGTTTTCGTTTCACCACTGAATGGGATCCTCATCTGGTGGAATACATGGCTCCAGTAAGAACTGTTTCCACTCGTCTCGGCTGGACTCTCTGTAATCATCGCTGAAGAACTGGCTCAGCCTTTTCCGATGAGTGGGCATTGCATCCTTTTCATCGTTGGTGACAGCTGCTGAAGCCGCACCACTCACATCAAGGTTTTGTTTTCATCGAGAAACCTGAGATGTTTGTGCCGAGGGTCTAGGGCGGACGCGAGAACAGTAATTTTCACTGCATTCTCCAAGTTAGCGGTGTTTATTCGTTGCTTGAGAGATGCCGCAACAATGTTCTTCAATTCGGTCACTTTCTGTGATTCTCCACGGCATATTTGAAGTACTGTAGAAGACCGCAGTTCTTATTCATTCATTAATAATTTTTTGCTTGCATACATCTTCAAATATGCCGTGGAGAATCACAGAAAGTGACCAATTAGGTTTTATTGTGGACTTTTCTTTTCTTTTTTTATGGCTAGCAAAAATATAGCGTAATTTGATTATCATTTTTATTTATCGAATAATTAGAGCAGAACGAATATTCAAATGTTCGACTATCCGTACACACCCCTAGTATACACACTCTCCATAAGGCCCCTATTTTACAAATAATAATGCAGACAGGAGTAGGCATGGGTACCGAAACCCGGTATTAAACTGGCCCCGGGGCTAAATTATGAAAGACCGTAGTATCAGTAAGATCTGACGGTATCGGCTCACGTGTGCTCAAGTTCGTCAAAGGCGCATCTACAACACATCGAGTTCAAAACATCTTAACTTTTCAGAATGCCGCAAGCGCACCGCAGGTCATGTAACTTCCTCACCTTTTTCAGTAACAACGTTGAAAGCTCAGCCAAGATGAAGGAACAGCTGATAGCTGTATGTGGATTTTTAAATTAATTTAGTAGCAGTGCTACTGCAAGCAGTTTTTAGTGCTGCAAATCCATTTATCCATTGCTGAAATTTTTAATACAAAGAGTGACGATGGCGGAGACAGCAAAACGTTTCAAATTGTGGTTATACTTCACTAGAGTTGATGCAGATAATGCTGGTTGTCATAAGTGTAACAAAATTTTTGCATGTAAGAGCGGAGACACAAGCAATCTGTCAAAGCATCTTTCAAAAGTGCATTATGTGCAGACAGAGGAATGCAAAGTTTTCGACTACCTAACACAACACAAAGTAACACAACACAAAGTACCGATAAGAATACCGTTAAAGTACCGGACGGTTAAGCAGTATCGGCGATAGTAGTAATACCGTTAAAACCTTAACGATACCCATCCCCAGTCAGGAGATGGTGTGATGCAGTGAGTGGTTTCGACATTTTTAAACATTTAAAATGCATGAAAATAAATATTTTCTATCGCTTTGTTTATTACTCTTGAAATTACCTGTACACTAAATAATCGATCCCTCATACTTAAAGGGTTAGTTCGCCCAATTTGCATAAATATGTCATTAATAACTTACCCTCATGTTGTTCCAAACCCGTAAGACCTCCATTTATTTTTGGAGCACAGTTTAAGATATTTTAGATGTAGTCCAAGAGCTCTTAGTCCCTCCATTGAAGCTGTGTTTACAGTATACTGTCCATGTCCAGAAAGTTAATAAAAACATCATCAAAGTAGTCCATGTGACATCAGAAGGTCAGTTAGAATTTTTTGAAGCATCGAAAATACATTTTGGTCCAAAAATAGAAAAAACTACGACTTTATTCAGCATTGTCTTCTCTTCCATGTCTGTTGTAAGACAGTTCAAAACAAAGCAGTTTGTCATATCCGGTTCGCGAACGAATCATTCGATGTAACCGGATCTTTTTGAAACAGTTCACCAAATCGAACTGAATGCATTAATCCGCAAATTACTTAAACTGTTAACTTTTTAATGTGGCTGACACTCCCTCTGAGTTCAAACAAACCAATATCACGGAGTAATTCATTTACTCAAACAGTACACTGACTGAACTGCTGTGAAGAGAGAACTGAAGATGAACGCCGAGCCAGATAATTAATCGTTCACGAGTCAAGAACCATTTCTGTCAGATGTGTCCGATTAGAGAACCGAGGAACTGATGATACTGCGCATGTGTGATTCAGCGTGAAGCAAACCGACACACAGAGCGTCTGAACTGAACTGATTCTTTTGGTGATTGATTCTGAACTGATTCTGTGCTAATGTTATGAGCCCAGGTAAACCAAGGCTTGCAGTCATCGCCAATGACGTCATTACGTCCAGCGCAAAAGAACCTGTGAACCGTTTTCTTCAACCGGTTTATTGAATCGAACTGTCAGAAAGAACTACTGGTGATCCGAAAACTGATGCAACCGGTTCTTGACTCGTGAACGAGTAATTATCTGGCTTGGCTCTGTGTTCATCTCTCTCTTCACAGCAGTTCAGTCAGTGTACTGTTTGAGTAAATGAATTACTCCGGGATATAGTCCATGTGTTAGTATTTAAAGATGCAGGGTGATGTTTCTGTTATTCGGTTTGTGACATCCTTTACGGGAAACTCTGAATCATCAGAACACCGGCGCAAGGCTGCTCACAATGCTTGGTCACATGTCGCACCAGAACTGTTTTCGGAACCGAAACTTAGAAATTGCTCACAGTTCTGGTTCTTTAAAAAAAAAAAAAAAACAGAACCAGTTCGCAATAAGAACTGGTTCTCGATTCCCAACCCTATTCTTGATAGGTGAGTTATGTTGCTTTTACTTTTTCACACAACTTTTCTGTGTTGGCTTTTGCTTGAATATGCTGCGGCCGGCAGGCATAGAAGATTCCACCATCTTCACTGCCAGGGTTGTGTATGTATGTGTGGGCGGAGTTATCAAAACTGCTAGGTCCTGTTGGGGTATGGCCGATTTTTGTTTTGGTTCAAATATCAACATCATTTGGCAAAAATTTAGTGCATTTTTAAATGCCTCATTGTTCTCTACAGTATGTTGTTGCCCACTCTCGTTTAGGCCATGGTTTTATTTACCCATGCAACAGGCAGCGTTTTTTTCATCATATCAAGGAAAAGTCCCCTTCATGAATCACCTCTCTGGCTGGTTTGCTCATTGCTCTATGGGCCATGGCCTAAACGAGAACTATCTGTTGGGTTCAGGGGGCTGCCCTGTGGATGGGGCATTGGTGACTGTAGCTGCCCCAGAATTTGAGCATGGAAGGCTGAGATCACATGACATGATCCTTTCTGATTGTAAGAAAAGCTCTGGAAAGGCATAATGTGTTTCTGTCTCAAACAGTAAGCCAGTCATGTGGGAATTAGCCCATTTGATGAATGTATTCTTGACATAATATGCAGTGAAATTTATTATTTTGGGTCCATTGTAGCATTGTGTATTGTAATGTTAGCTCTGTTTAAAGCCATCAGATGTTAGTGCATTGTGGCTCTTAGTGCTCCAACGACGCGTCGACGTCATTGAGTACGTCGACTACAAAAATATATTGACGTGCGTGAAATGCATCAACGCGTCACACTGTTTGTTAACATCTCGCGTAATGGCATACTGGGAATGGAGAAAGTTGCATTCTATCACAAATACAGAGACCACAGTTATCAAAAGTATGGGGATACTTTAAACAGAGGCCAAATATAATGGCCCGTGGTTCCCTTTGCAAAACCGATATGGTGTACCACGGCAGCACAACTGCGATGCGTGAGCACCTCAGAGGAAAACATTTTGGTGCTCTCCAGTGTTACGGTTTAACTGGTTACCGTGTGATCTGGTGACCAACTTCCTGGTTCAGGTCTGATATTCTTGCGCTTGCAGCATTCTGAAAAGTTTAGATGTTTTTAAGTCTACGCGGTGCGGACTTGCCTGGAAAAAACGAGCGCGTCGCTTCCATTATGAGCATGTTTCTCTCGCGCCTACATTGGAAATAACGAACTTGAGCATGCAAAAGACGTGATATGTGAACGGTCCCTTAAAAGACAATGGTCACAAACCACAGAGCTACCCCGAATCAGCTCCAGATTTCTGGAAACCATGCTAAACCATAGCAGAACCCTGACTACATTTTATGGTTTGTGATGCTAAAGAACATTTCATGACGTCTCAGACAACTGTAAATTTATGGCTACTGTGGTTTAATTATAAACGCTATCATAAGTTCATATTTACCACAGTAAAATAATTTTCTTTGCCTCTTTATTATTTTATACTGTAAAAACTTCAACCACATTGGTTGAAATTGAATAAAGTTTGAAATATTATATTAGAAGTTGTACTTATATATATGTTTTTAAAGTAATCTGAAGGATTCATTAGTAGAGCTGAAACAACGAATCGATTTAATCGATTAAAATCGATTATTAAAATAGTTGTCAACTAATTTAGTAATCGATTCGTCGCTAAATAAATTTTATTTTCCATAAGCGGCTCATTTCGTGCATATTTCAAATCTGCGGTGACCAAAGTGTGGCAGTAATGAGCCACCGGAGGTTTTACTCAGCCAGTACAGCAGGTGAAGTAGCGAATAGCCAATAGCTGGCCTCGTTTTATGTCACGTGCTTCCCGAACAGCGTCTCTGCAGCATTCAGCGGGAAGTGGGAGTACTTTACTTTGAGCCTTCAAAATGAAGAGTAACCTGTAAACTCTGCACTACTGAACTGTTTAAGGGGCCGTTCACATATCGTGTCTTTTGCGTGCTCAAGTTCGTTATTTCCTATGTAGGCGCGCAGTATGCACTCTCATAATGGAAGCGACGCGGTCGCGACACGCACGCGGTGCGATGCGCCCGTTTTTCCAGGCGCGTCCACACCGCATCCATTTATCCTTTGCTGAAATTTCTGGGTCTTCATGGAGAGGGCACGTCATGGAGAGAGCACGTCATGGTTGCTTAGCAAAGGCAGACGCCTCAGGGGCGCTTCTGCCCGAGCGCTTTGGAAAGGAGGAGAAAGCGGCGCGACTAGCGTTTTCCACGCGTTTTTAGGTGCGATATGTGAACGGCCCCTAAGAATTTTATTTGTGCAGATTCTCCAGTACAAGGTTGTTTGCAAATGTTTAGTCGTAAAAGCTGATAACATTGCTTTTTAACAGTTAACATTTAAAGCTTTACAAACATGTTATGTGATCAGTTTGTCGTTTACCAGTTCATAATTCAGACTTGCAGCCTAATTATGACTGCATGAGAGAGGTAAATGTTTGAGTATATTTAAAATGCACTTCGTTTCTAAGTATTCACTGCTCTTTTTCACACAGCAGGTTTTTTGTGTGTGTCCCAATTTTTTTTTTCTGGACAACCTTCTGATGGATTTTACTTTAAATTGTGAGTTCCATTCAGGTTTCATGCCATTGGCACTTTTTTTTCCGAAGGATTGTTTACAATTTCACAGCATAAGCTATAAAGCTTTTTCCCAGTAAATAATAAAATACAATGCACTGCAATTTTATTCTGTTTTATCCTTATACTTCGTGAAAATATGTTCTCAAAGATTCCTTAAGCTTTGTTTGGGATGTTAAACTACTTTAGGAGCTCTAAGGACTGCCATGGTGAAAACAATATTTGAAATCTCCTTGTGAATTTTGCTAGAGTATGGGTCAGTGTTTTGATTGCAGAAGAGTTCGACAAAGGATTACTAACATAATAAAACAACTCCAGGTATATTTTTGATGAGGATATGACAATGCAAAATGGTTAAAATCTCTTAAAAATCTATGCTGAATGATAAAGACCCTTTATTAATAATTTACTTGGGGAAAAAATGGAAAAAACTAAAATATAAGTACATAAACTGATTAATCGATTAATCGTAAAAATAATCGACAGATTAATCGATTATCAAAATAATCGTTAGTTGCAGCCCTATTCATTAGCTAATTAAAAAAAGAACATTAGATTAATTATTTATTGTAATAAAAATAATCGTTAGATTAGTTGACAGAAAAAATAATCGTTAGATTAGTCGACAGAAAAAATAATCGTTAGTTGCAGCTCTCTAATTGATGGCCTCTGACACTGTTAATACCAGATGGAATTCCAGCTTTCACCCAGAATTGTGGCGCTGAACCTGTAAAAGGGATAACAGGAAATTGTTGCATTTTAGAATAGATTACAGAACGAACTCTTCACTGAGAATTAGGGCTGTCACTTTTGTGAAAAAATCATTTTCGGTTTTTAAGACATAAGTGTTCATTGAATCGATTGTAAAATCGATTTTTCCATGTCTAAAAAAAAAGACGTTTCCTTTTTCAACGTCAAATAACGGACGGTCGTAAAGAGAGCACTGGAAACGCACAACTCATCGATATTTCTTATTTATTAGCATGAAGTTTCGTGCAGCATAACATACAGCAACAAGAGTGCAACATTCTCTAGAAAAATATATATGCAGAGGGGATGGCTGCCATAACAAAAGAAAAACATCACTGCAGGCTTCAACCCGGCTGCATTTATGATTCAGGCAAAAATCTCCAAGATTATTTTAAATGATGCAATCCATTTCAAACAACTGTTCAAAAAGAAAACGCGCTCCGAACGCACTGATTTCCCTGGGACACTCAGGTACAGCTGCGCAAGGTGGGGGTATCTCTGCTAATTTTCCACCACAAAAGCCGGTCGCTGTCAGATTGCAACGGTCCTTTTCATAACACATAATCTCCTTTAACTAGATGTGCGAATGAGGCGAATTCGCGTCTACCGCATCGCAAGACCTCCAGACGCGCGTAAATGAGTCTTTACATTGACTTAACAATGAAATCATTCGCGCCAGATGCTCTATTCGCGTTTGGTGTGAACGCAGAGAAGTTGCTTTCGACGTCACTGGGTCTTATAGGCACGTAAAATTGCTGGTATTTTCTGTCTAGCTTTCGCAAGTCATACTGCACTTTGGGAATTCTTTATTTTCTTTTTCTGCTTGTTTATGAGTTTTGTTACATCAATTTTTTTTAAATTGTTTAATTATTTTAAAATTAATAGTGTACTTATTTGGTTAAAATCGATTCCCTATTTTCCTTTTCGAAACTTTTTTGGGTTTGTCTGATCGATTGTGCAATCAATTTTCGAACTAAAAGTGACAGCCCTACTGAGAATTATGATTGCCTCTTGGTACCTAGGATACATTTTTTTATGTTTTTCTTTTTACTCATGCGTCAACCTTGCTTGACAGTAAATAGTTGGTTTGAGAGTTTGGTTGTGGACAAAAGGGGAAAAAACATAAATGTGATTTTCTGTTTTGGATCTCTTCTATATGAATTTATTAAAAAATACATACACATATACAAAAATACACACATGCTGTTCAGTATCTTTTCTATATTGAACTAGTTTTAATTTCTGTATTAGAATAAGTTTTTAAATTTGTGGGGGAGTAAAGAAAAAAGTTTTAGTGATGCAGCTGTCCCTTTATAAAAAGTAAAAGCCTACAAAATTGAAATATTAAAAACAAAAATATTTTATATATGCTATTATTTGTTTAATTTAATATTTTATATGTAATTAAATATATTTATAGTAATAAAGTTCATAGGGCTGTAGCTTTCGAATATTTTAGTAATCGAGTATTCTACCAAAAATTCCATTGATTAATTGGATAAAATGTATTTTTGCCTAACTATATTGACGCGATGTTGATGTGCGCATGCGCAGTAAACCCGGGTAGGAAAATCTGACGGGTAGGATGAAATGTCATCGGAATTTTCTTTTGACGGGTTGACGTACCTTTACAGTTCTGTGTATGTGATGTGACGCTAGTTTTACTTAAATCAAATGATCAAATGCTCATGAAGTGACTGTCAGAGCAGTTCTGAAGATGTTGTTCATGTGTTCACGTCCTTATTTAGTGAGACAGCAGATGCTGAAATCACCGCGAGAGTCACGCGCGCTTCAGTGTGTGTGATAAAGGAAGACGCGTTTCTGCTCCATTCATTAACAGAGACACACAGAACATGCAGGATTTATATTTAAATAGACTGTTCCGGCTTAATATTTACAGATATTAGTCCATATCTTGATTTGATGTAAGTGCAACAACCAATTTTTGATTAATTAATTAAAAATTTTGCAAATTCCGTGCCATTCCACGTTAAACTGTAAATTCAGTTTTTATGACTGGACTCCGTGATTCCCTCTGCATTTTCTGCATCGCGGAAATCAAAGGGCCCTAGTTATATGCCAGCTATATCTTGCAATGGACTCACACCTCGACGTTCTCTTTACGTTTGCCCGCTCCCTCAAATCAAAACACTGCTGACTCCTTGCAGTATGTGATTTCGGATGCAATGCTTGTGTCTCCTTCTGCTTTGTGGGTGATGTAAACGCGTTGTGTCACATAAAAAAAAAACAAATCATTGTGAAAGAACCTGATGTGAGATCTAAAATAAATTAAAAGAGGCTTCGAGGCAGAGGAATTTGCCTCGATCATTTTTTTGTAATCGAGTTACTCAAGTTAGTCTAGGAATCGTTTCAGCCCTACAAGTTCATATATTTTATAAAAGTTCTTACCAATTACACTCCAATGAATGCAATGGCCAATCAGAGGTGTTCAGATTAGTCATCAGTCAAGTCAAGTATAGAGTCAAACAGGAAAATAGAGTCATCTTTCAGCTGAAGTCAGTTCATTGATGATTTAGTGATGTCATCATTCAGTTCAGTTATTTTCCAATAGTGTCTGTGCAATTAGGCGGAAGTCCCCAACTAAGCAAGCCAGAGGCAAAAGTGGCAAGGAACCAGAACTCCATCATTGACAGAAATGGAGAACCTTGCGAGAAACCAGGCTCAGTCGAGGGGCCAGTTCTCCTCTGTCCAGATGAAACCAGTACGGTGTGATTTAATTCCAGGCACAGGTGCAGAGGACTGGTCTGGTTCTTGTGGTTTTGTGTCGATGGTTGTCGATGTGATGAGTAGGGTTGTGCCGATAGACGATAGTATCGTGTATCGATGATAGTAAGAGATATCAATGTAAGCCAATGTCTCTGTCGATAGTCAAGACGATATTAGGCTCATTCTCCTATTAATGTATAAAATAATAATAATAATAATAATAATAATAATAATAATAACTTTATTGCAATAAAATATACAATAAAAATTGTGCACTTTTCAGGGCTGCGGGACACAGGACCGATAGGCTATTCATTCCTTAAACTTGTTAATTAGTTCCTTTGACTTATTAATTTGTAGCAACTGTCCATGTTTCATTAATTTTGTTCCCTAAATAACCCATGATTTAACTGAAATAAGGGAACAAATTAATAAATTGAAGGAATTCTTAATCTTTCATTTCCCTTCCCATGTTTACCACAGTAAGAGATGCGAAAACAGTGATTAAAAGTGAAAGATAAAAAAATAAACCTGCAAAATTAGAGGGTTAGACTGAAGATTTGGGAAAAGAAACAATGCCTAAATGTTATTGAATTAGTGGAAATTAGTGACCAACCACCAAACCGGAACAAAGCCACATAAATGAAGGCTATAAACTAGTGTTGGGCGATATGGTCATTTTTCAAATCATCATATCGTCAGCCCATGAGATCGACGATACACAATATTATCGTGCATGGGTGGAGCAAGAGAGAGACTCATTGTTCTTGTCATAGCATAACTATTTGGTGTTTTAAACCACGAAGGTGCAGTGAGAGAGCATATGGAATCAACGATAATCTTAAAATATACTTTCAAACATACTGATAAAGTAACATTAAATATTAAAATGCTGTATTTAAAACAGCTAGTTCATATATAGTCGGATGCAACTGTCATATTGTGCGCCCTGTGACAAATTTGATGCATCTGCGCTCGGAAGTCATCAGTTTAAGGCCCAATCCCAATTCTACCCCTTAGCCCTTCCCCTTTCCCCTACCCCTCCGTTTCGCGCGTTCACGTGAAGGTGTAGGGCTGTCTCGATTCTCTTTTGGTTGGAGGGGTAGGGGTAAGGGGAAGAGCCAGATAGCCGTTCAAACAAAGATTTTTCGGGAACACACTTCAAACGAAGGGGTATGAATTATCTTGGCAACATGGCTGCTACAGCGAACAAAAAGACACATAAATGTAAGCTTTTTTGGCATAAATAAAGATTTTAACGAAAAGTAATCATTTGTTTTATGTTACATTTAATTGTGAGTTCATATTAATGTTACTCAAAGAAATGTTTGCAAAAAATCGCTAATATTTGCTAACGTCATATCATTATAGACTGCATGATAGTGCCACAGCACATTTCTGATCAGGGCAATAACTGCCATAGACATTGATGGGGACTATTCCCCCCCAATAATTAGAAATCACTAAACCATTTTCTCAAATATTGCCTATTCAAGAGAGAGAGAGAGAGAGAGAGAAAGAGAGAAAGAGAAATGGAAGTTGCATGTATTCGCATCTGTTCGTTTATCATTTTATTGTGAGTTTACTCAAAAACAGCGATTGTAAAATATTGGAAAATATAATGTTACGATTCAGTATTTAAACTGTTTAATAAAAATCGTGGGGCAGCGTTGACAAGTTTATTTTCTCCTGGATGTATGAGCTGCATGAATTCCGATATGTGTGTGTGTCAGCGCATTAATACAGAACGATAATTAAAGGCTCTGATGCACACCAGCACACCAGTATATGTATTGTAAGAGCTAGACGATGAATGATGGCGTGTGCCGTCATGGTAGTGGTGTCCCAATCCTTAAGGGAATATTTTCTCCCCTACCACTTGACACTCTGTTTCAAGGGACAGGGGGAAGAGGTAGGTGAAGGGGTATGAAATAGAATTGGGATTGGGCCTAAATGTGCTGCAAAATCAGTCAATGGTGTAAATCAATAGTAGATTTAATTTAAAGTCAAACAGTTTAACACTAATATTGGACATAAACAAACATGTTAAATATAAAGTATTCAAAACAGATAAGTTCATATATTTGGAGTAAAGTTTAATTGACCTGATGCATCAGTCGTGCAGCGCTCCGGAGCGTGTGCCTCATGATGAGACTGACTCACCGCTACAGAAGCAAGAATGAGATGCATTCTAACATAACTGTGGCATTAAACTCAGTTATTGAGGGCTCGTTTAAAATATTGCACATATACATGCTGTTCAGATTAATTGTTAAAGTGCAATGAAACACCTTGTATCTGCAGACAATGTACGTCTGTTTGTGGATGGAGATTTTGTAACGGCCAAAACTATGTATTTTGCAAATGCATCACATTATAGTGTGGGGTGCCCTTTAAGAGACTGATCATGATGGTGATGGTGTAGGAACACTACGTGAGAACCACTTTGGATAAGTTCGCTCTGGCGCTTTGTTATTATTTTGTCTTTACTTTATTTGTAATGCCAAGAGAGTTAATCTCTCATGTATGAGAAGAGCTCGTTCCCGTGTACCAGCCATTAAATGTGTGGGACACCAACTCCTGGTTTTCTATCTTTTTCATTTCATGGATTTAAGGAGTTATCCGAGTCAAAGCATGACAACTTATTCACCGACTTCAGGCTCTAATCCTCTTTTGTGCACGCGTGTGTGTGAAATGCGGTGCTGAAGTGAAATAACTGGGCAGTTTGATGGCTGAATTACAATAGGACACCCAATAAAAATAATAATAGTCTTGCCATAATCAGAGTTTAGAATTTGTGAATATTTAATTGCTGGATTCAAAACGGCAATTAATAGGCAATGTGACCGACACTGACCTTACGCTTTCCCGGAGCATTCAATGATGTCACTAAACGGTGACTCCACAACAAGCATCGTTCACAAGTTTCTGCATGCCGGTGTTCTGTCGATCTGTCCTACGCTGTCAGATTTTCCTACCTCCCACTAAAACAGTGGGTAGTACAATTCCACAACGAAAAATGATACTTTAAAGTTATGTTTAATTAACGTCTACACCTACCACAACCCTAATCATACCCTTACAGTACTGCAAATACAGTAATTATGTGTTATATTCGCGGTTGTAGCTAAAAGGGATACAGTTACAGGAAACCAACAATAAATATTATTTTCTACCAATTAGATTGCGTTTTTATTAAAGTCTACACCTACCCCAAACCTAAACCTACCCTAACCTACCCAGTAATGCACATACATTAAATATCGTTGTTTAGCATGAGACAAAGGACGCAATATTAATGTGCGCGTGCGCAGTAAACCCGGGTAGGAAAATCTGACAGGGTAGGATAAAATGTCAGGACACCGGAGCTACATAAGTTCACAGAAAGAAAAGGATGACAACGCACATTCTGTTTGTTTGCTTTATTTTACAAGAGCACAAATCTTCTGTTTTTATTGTGAGTGTGCACAAATGAAAGTAAACACTTTCACGGAAAAGTAATTTAACTTTTAATTATTTTATTTTTTATGTCTCTGCTGTTTCAATCATGCCGGAGCCTGGTGCACATGTATTCCAGCAATTCAAACTTACATCGCAGTCTGTTCATTATCAAAATAAAATAGTAAACTAAGCATTTAAAAGGTTACACTAGTCAGTTTAAATAGACCGTAGTGTATACCTGTTCACTTTGCTGTTATGCCAAGGATGTTTTTGCTCATATGAAGAGGATCATCTTTTTCATCTATATGCGAATGCATGTAAAGTACAAGCCTAGTTTACATTATAAATAATAGTTTAACATTCAAATAGATTGAGAATATGGAAACATTTGGATTCGTGCTGAATGAGACACGAGCAATAACCTCCACATAAGTCTAGACAAAGCCGCGCTCGCTCATCCTTTTTGTACAGACTTGTAGTACCAAAGTAGTAACAACACTATATTTCGGTAGCTGCTGTTTGAATATCTGAGGAAATTGCAAGCATTGGGAGAAGTCATGGCCTAATTGTTAGATATTCGGACTCGTAATCCAAAGGTTGTGAGTTTAAGTCTCGGGCTGGCAGAAATTACTGTGTGTGTGCACTTTGGATGGGTTAGATGGGGGACAAGGGACAGCTCTCTCTATCTCTCTCTCTCTCTCTCTCTCTCTCTCTCTCTCTCTCTCTCTTTAATTATTTATTAATCATTTATTTATTTATTTATTTTCAGCAGAGTCATTCTCCTGTGTGTTTACAGGTAAATTATGCAGAGGTACAGAGTGAATATTTAATGGTGTAACTTGAGGGCTGGAACATGCCCACGTGGGATCCATCAGCACCTCCACTGCATCAGTCTAAATTAGCAAGGAGACATTTAATTGTTTAGCAATAAACTGGTGTTTTCTGTATTGCTGTTGAGATGAAGTTGACGATGCAGACTCGCCATGAACGCCAGAGAGAAATTACATAAAATCAGAGAGTAGCCTATTAATTTTGGTTTTAATATTTTCGTTTAAAAGTAGACATTTCAAGCTTTCTGTAATTCAGTCAAATTCAATTCAAGTTTATTTGTATAGCGCTTTTTACAATACAAATCGTTACAAAGCAACTTTACAGAAAATTATGTTTCTACAATATTTAGTAGTAGCTTATGGTGGTGACTGTCAGTTTGTGCACGTTTGACTGGATTTTTTGAAAAAATTAATACGAGACTTAGTCAGCCAGATGATGAAAATTATTAATATTAGTAATTAATAATTATTATATGATGCAGTCACACTTGTAGCTAAATTTTTTAGTTCTGTTTGTTGATTCAGGGTTAGCATCATCTGAGGTCCTCTGAGGGTCAGCATCATCCCTTCTCAGGTGTTCTGGATCCAGACTGGAGGGAAAACATAGAAACAAAATAGAGACATCATTAGCATAGCTGCTGATCCAACAAAGTAAAATTAGTTTAACCCAAGTTAATGAATAAAATGCACATTTGATCAGATGCAACTACACTCACAATTTAAGAGATACATTATTTGAATGCTTGGCGAAAGAGATGCGTTTTTAATCTAGATTTAAACAGAGAGAGTGTGTCTGAACCCCGAACATTATCAGGAAGGCTATTCCAGAGTTTGGGAGCCAAATGTGAGAAAGCTCTACCTCCTTTAGTGGACTATGCTATCCTAGGAACTACCAAAAGTCCAGCATTTTGTGACCTTAGGGTGTGTGATGGGTTGTAGCGTGGTAGAAAGCTAGTTAGGTACGCAGGAGCTAAACCATTTAGGGCCTTATAGGTAAGTAATGATAATTTGTAACTGATAAGGAACTTAATAGGTAGCCAGTGCAGAGACTGTAAAATTGGGGTAATATGATCATATTTTCTTGACCTCGTAAGGACTCTAGCTGCTGCATTTTGGACTACCTGTAGCTCGTTTATTGACGAAGAAGGACAACCACCTAGAAGTGCATTACAATAGTCCAGTCTAGAGGTCATAAATGCATGAACTAGCTTTTCTGCATCAGAAACAGATAACATGTTTCGTAGCTTGGCAATGTTTCTAAGATGGAATAATGCAGTTTTTGTAACATTGGAAACATGATTTTCAAAAGACAAATTGCTGTCTAATATAACACCCAGATTTCTGACTGTAGAGGAAGTAACAGTACATCTGTCTAGTTGCAGATTGTAATCTATAAGATTCTGTGTAGTGTTTTTTGGTCCAATAATTAATATCTCTTATCCGAATTTAATTGGATAAAATTATTTGTCATCCAATCTTTTACATTTTTAACACAATCTGTTAGCTTAGATAATTGAGAAGTTTCATCTGGTCTCGTTGAGATATATAGCTGAGTATCATCAGCATAACAGTGGAAGCTAATACTGTATTTTTTCTAATAATATTACCAAGGGGCAACATGTATATTGAAAATAGAAGGGGACCTAGGACGGATCCTTGGGGCACTCCATATTTTACTGATGATAAATGAGATGACACCCCATTTAAGTAAACAAAATGGTAGCGATCGGACAGGTAGGATCTAAACGATCTTAGAGCCTGCCCTTGAATACCTGTATAGTTTTGTAATCTATCTATGAGTATGTCATGATCTATGGTGTCGGACGCAGCACTAAGATCAAGTAAGACTAGAAATGAGATGCAGCCTTGATCTGATGCAAGGAGCAGGTCATTTGTAATTTTAACAAGTGCAGTTTCTGTGCTATGGTGGGACCTGAAACCTGACTGAATTCTTCATACAGATCATTTTTATGCAGGAAGGTGCTCAATTGAGCAGACACAACTTTTTCTAAAATTTTAGACATAAATGGAAGATGTTGTTGGTTTAGATACAGTGATAAGTTTATTTAGCTCTTCCTGTCCTATAGTTGTAAAGCACTGCAGTTTATCTTTGCGATGGATGAAACTGAAGTGTTATACGCTGCAGAATCTACATTCGTATCTATTATCTACTATTGTATTTCTAATGTTATCTATTTTATCAGTGAAGAAATTCATAAAGTCATTACTATTTAACATTGGTGGAATATTTGAATCGGGTGGCATCTGGTAATTTGTTCATTTAGCCAGTGTGCTAAATAAAAACCTTGGATTGTTTTGGTTTTTTTCAATGAGTTTGTGTATATGCTCTGCCCTAGCAGTTTTTAGAGCCTGTCTATAGTTGGACATACTGTATTTCCATGCAATTCTAAAAACTTCCAAGTTTGTTTTTCTCCATTTGCATTCAAGACTACGAGTTTCTTTCTTGAGAGAGTGAGTATTACTGTTATACCATGGCACAGTACGTTTTTCTCTAACCTTTTTCAATTTGATGGGCGCAACAGTTTCTAATGTCTTAGAGAAAATAGTGCCCATGCTGTCAGTCATTTTGTCTAATTCATGTGTATTTTTGGGTACAAATAGCAGTTGAGACAGATCAAGCAGGTTATTTGCGAATCTTTCTTTGGTGGCTGGAACGATAGTTCTGCCCAGACGGTAACGCTGAGACATATAGTTAATATCAGTTATACGCAGCATGCATGATACAAGGAAATGGTATGTAATATCATCACTTTAAGGTACAATATCTATAGCAGTAAGATCGATTCCATGAGATATAATTAAATCTAGTGTATGATTAAAACGATGAGTGGGCCCGGTGACATTTTGCTTGACTCCAAAGGAGTTTATTAGGTCAGTAAACGCAAGTCCTAATGTATCATTTGTATTATCAACGTGAATATTAAAATCTCCCATGATTAGCGCCTAATATATTGCCTATATTTCTTTTAAACCCACCGACTAAAAGATTAAGACACTGCCTGAACCAAAATATCACCCAAAGTTTCTACAACTTTTTTCTTAGCTATTTCAGAATCTGGAAAAATGACTGGGGCTAACTTGTTACCGCAGTCGGTAGAGCGATATACATGTGTGTGATGTATGTCATAATAAATGCTCGTCACTTCTGCTGCCGAAACTTTGTCAGCCTGTGGGTCATTTGGTTTACTGAAAAATAATGATGATGTGTTTTTTTTTCAGAAAAACTGCTTTTGCTTAAAATGCAAAAAGCTCTCTCTGCTTTGCCATCTACAGGTCATAACCAGGAGTATGTTGCGGTGCATTCGCTATTAAAAGTGCATCTTCTCTTTTTCATGGTGTTCGTTCACCAGTCAACAGTTTGACTGACGTACGACTCAGCCAATCGACTAACGCTTTTATTGCTCTCCTCTGAACTATTGGACATAAGCTAACACTACGCCTATGAACATGTCCGTTTATTTATTATGCAGGGTCGAATGAAAGCGGGACAGATGCTCAATTTGCATGAGGCGAGACAAAGGGTAAAATTGCTGTACAGTACAATGTAAAGCGGAACAGGTGGTCACTCTGTAATCGTGCCAGTTTTTCTGCCAATAATGTGCAAGCATATGTTTTTCAAAATAGTTTCTAGTACTATATAAATTACAAAGGTTTAATTGGCATCTTTATTTCAAACGACCTGACCGACCACGACCCGAATATAATGAAAAATATTTTTGGATAACTCGTAACTGTGGGTGACCGCAGGCACCCGCTCATTTTGGATCAACCTGCACATCACTGGACCCCATTGAGTTACTGTATGGAGAAATATATATTTTTACAGTAAAAAAAAAAAAAAAAACTTGTACCATAGAAGATAGAAATTAATAGGGGTTTTGTATAAGCTTTAATTTTTGGATTTTAATTTGAGTAATTTTGCTTTTATTTATTTTAGTTTTTTTTTTTTATACTTTAGCTTTATTTAAAATTTATTGTCCAGCTATCCATTGCATTGTGATTGGCCGAATGCCTCGAGCATGTGACAGAAATGTAATGCCTCTTAAAGGTCCCGTTCTTCGTGATCCCATGTTTTAAACTTTAGTTAGTGTGTAATGTTGTTGTTAGAGTGTAAATAACATCTGTAAAATTCTTACATTTATTATTTAAGTTGGTGCATTTAACAGTTTCTGTAACTTATTACACAAAGGGCAACGCTGTTTAGCTTTGTTAACCTGTTAGCCAGTACCCCCCATTATGGGGGCTCATAGCTTAAAGTGCTCTACCTAACTTATAATTGTAACAGTTTCCTACTTCAGTGTGTTACAAACATAATTTTGGTCTCTTTGGAAAGAAGACCCTTTGGGCTTTGCTTTTTATCAACCAGATTTGATAATGCTCAAAAATATTATATATATATATATATATATATATATATATATATATATATATATATATAATGATTACATTTGTCCCGTTTCATTTAATCTATTCATAAACACTGACATGTGCAAGTTGAGGGGCGTTCAGGACGAGGGCGTCTGGGTTCTGGCTAAGAGGTTAACTAGATGTTAGGGCTGTGCGATTGTCATGCGCATCTCGTCAGAAAAAAACACTCCTGTGATTGTAAGTACATCTCCAGCACGTGCGTTCTTTTACTCTCTATGGTTCAGATCAGGTTTTCAAAACAAATCCTGCCCACTTGCTTCTCAAAACTAGCCCAATCGCGTTTCCAGGAGGGCGCGTGCGCTCAGCTGTTGTCGAATCACAATGCAGGAACCGCTGGCACAATCAGAACTTGTAACGTATTTCTGAAGGAGGGACTTCATAGAACAAGGAAGTCATCAGCCCGTTTTTACGACAGTGAAAACAGCGGTAAACAGATAGCTGAATTGTGTGAAAAATACTGTGTTTTTTACATGCGAAACATGAACTCATGTTGTATTGCACACTGTTAACACAATCAAAGCTTCAAAAAAGCACGAAAAACGGGACATTATGTGATACGTGTCCCAGTCACAACACCGGCATGACAAAACAAAAACAATAAGACTTATTACAAACGAGCCATTTGTTGCATCCAATGGGGACAAAATTACAGATTATAATGACTTATGCTGTCTTTTTACGCATTGCATTGCATCGTTTCTTCTATCCCAGGATCAGGAAAGAGTCCTCATTTTCCATTAAATGTGCTTCACACATCTGAATATTTGTTCTGGAACAGTGTTGTAAATACAACTCAACCACTGATTTCTAGTTGTGTCCTCTTTTGGAAGGCCAAACAAAGTATTTTTGCTTTCACAACGAAACACCATCTCCACAACATGGTGCGGGCGGCAACAACGAGAATCAAAGTTACACCTTCTGTCTTTGCGTGAACATTTAATAATGAATTCCAGCGGCATACCTGCATCCTTTCATGGCAGTATATAGCCACAGCTACTCTAAGTGTGTTTCCTCCTCCTTCAGCTTTTAAAGGGTAAGCTCCTGCAAAAAATAAAATTAGACTGTTTTACTTACCCTGACCATGCTAGGTGTCAAGTCAAGTCAAGTCACCTTTATTTATATAGCGCTTTTAACAAAATACATTGCGTCAAAGCAACTGAACAACATTCATTAGGAAAACAGTGTGTCAATAATGCAAAATGATAGTTAAAGGCAGTTCATCATTGAATTCAGTGATGTCATCTCAGTTCAGTTAAATAGTGTCTGTGCATTTAGTTGCAATCAAGTCAACGATATCGCTGTAGATGAAGTGACCCCAACTAAACAAGCCAGGGGCGACAGCGGCAAGGAACTGAAACTCCATCGGTGACAGAATGGAGAAAAAAACCTTGGGAGAAACCAGGCTCAGTTGGGGGGCCAGTTCTCCTCTGACCAGACGAAACCAGTAGTTCAATTCCAGGCTGCAGCAAAGTCAGATTGTGCAGAAGAATAATCTGTTTCCTGTGGTCTCGTCCTGGTGGTCCTCTGAGATAAGGTCTTTACAGGGGATCTGTATCTGGGGCTCTAGTTGTCCTGGTCTCTGCTGTCTTTCAGGGCAGTAGAGGTCCTTTCTAGGTGCTGATCTGGTCTGGATACGTACTGGATCCGGGTGACTGCAGTGACCCTCTGATCTAGATACAGACTGGATCTGGTGGCTACGGTGACCTCGGAATAAGAGAGAAACAGACAAATATTAGCGTAGATGCCATTCTTCTAATGATGTAGCAAGTACATAGGGTGTTATGAGAAGTGTTCCCGGTTACGGTTTACCTAATTAATGCAGCCTAAAAATCCTTTAATGGATTTGGATATTAAAAGCATATTAGTATGTTATGTGTAAGCCAGGTTAAAGAGATGGGTCTTTGCAAGAGTGTGTCTGCCTTCCGAACAATGTTAGGTAAGTTATTCCAGAGTTTAGGCGCCAAATAGGAAAAGGATCTGCCGCCGCAGTTGATTTTGATATTCTAGGTATTATCAAATTGCCTGAGTTTTGAGAACGTAATGGACGCAGAGGATTATAATGTAAAAGGAGCTCATTCAAATACTGAGGTGCTAAACCATTCAGGGCTTTATAAGTAATAAGCAATATTTTAAAATCTATATAATGTTTGATAGGGAGCCAGTGCAGTGTTGACAGGACCGGGCTAATATGATCATACTTCCTGGTTCTAGTAAGAACTCTAGCTGCTGCATTTTGGACTAGCTGTAGTTTGTTTACTAAGCGTGCAGAACAACCACCCAACAAAGCATTACAATAATCTAACCTTGAGGTCATAAATGCATGGATTAACATTTCTGCATTTGACATTGAGAGCATAGGCCGTAATTTAGATATATTTTTGAGATGGATTAACACCTCTGTTTTTTCAGAATTTAGCAGTAAGAAATTAGTCGTCATCCAGTTTTTATATCGACTTCAAATTGGTGTGTTTCACGGTGCTGTGAAGAAATATAGAGCTGAGTATCATCAGCATAAAAGTGAAAGCTTACACCATGTTTCCTGATGATATCTCCCAAGGGTAACATGTAAAGCATATAGAGTAGAGGCCCTAGTACTCAGCCTTGAGGTACTCCATACTCCACTTGTGATCGATATGATACATCTTCATTCACTGCTACGAACTGATGGCGGTCATATAAGTACGATTTAAACCATGCTAATGCACTTCCATTAATGCCAACAAAGTGTTCACATTCATACAAAAGAATGTTGTGGTCAATTGTGTCAAACGCAGCACTAAGATCCAATAAAACTAATAGAGATCAGAGGTGTCTGTACAATTTATTTATTTTTTATTCTTCAGACAAATCCTTGCAGTCAGCGGGTGTTCGATTGAACAGTCCACAAGTCATCAAATAAAGCCCATGCATTCATAATAAAACATTTTGTTTGAAAAATATCCATATTTTAAATGTAATAAACACTTTTCTCTCACTTTAGTTATCTGTCATATGCGGAAGCCGTTCCGGCAGATGACGCAAGACATAGAGATGCACCAATGGCAATTTTCTCGGCCGATTCAGTTTTTTTTTTTTTTTTGTGAACGTGGGACCATGTTGGTGTGTGTTAGTGTGTGTGTGTGTGTGTGTGTGACACATTCATGCTCTCTGTTTCCTTGTGTATGTGCCAAGATGTCATTAATCACAATAGGGCTGTCACTTTTAGTTCGAAAATCGATTGCACAATCATCAGACCAACCAAAAAAAGTTTCAAAAATGAAAATAGGGAATCGATTTTAACCAAATATGTACACTATTAATTTTAAAAGAATTAAACAATTAAAAAATATAGATGTAACAAAACTCACAAACAAGCAGAAAAAGAAAATTAAGAATTCCGAAAGTGCAGTATGCGTTGCGAAAGCTAGATATAAAATACCAGCAATTTTACCCGCCTACAAGACCTAGTGACGTCGAAAGCGACCTCTCTGCGTTCACACCAAACGCAAATGTAGCGTCTGGTGCAAATGATTTCAATGTTAAGTCAATGTAAAGATGCGATTATGTGTGTCTGGAGGTCTCGCGGCACGGTAGACGCGAATTCGCCTCTTTCGTGCATCTATTTACAGGAGATTCTGAGTTATGAAAAGGACCATTGCAAGCTGACAGCGACCGGTAATACCCCCACCTTGCACAGCTGTACCTGAGTGTCCCTGGGACATTAGTGCGGTCGGACCGCGTCTTCTCAACAGCTGGACATACAGTGAATAAAAAACGCTCTGCTCTGGACCCCGAAATGTTGATCGACTTGTTTTCCTGTTGTAGCAGAAATGAGTCGAATCAGACAAATCAAAGAGTCTATCAGAGCTGTGTGCATTGAAACGAGAGCCGAATTCCTCAGGAAGTCATAAATCAGTTCTAGTGCCACAAGAACCAAGCAAGATAACCAACCAACCAACTTGTTCACACAACAGCTTTCAACATTAACACCAATATAACAATTATTGACAATTTTAATTCGAAGAAGAGATTGTCAAATTTATTGTTCGTGATTGGAATGCAACGCTGGACATCACATGTAAACCCAGGAGATCAAGTTAAATACTTGCATTGACTTCCCCCACCCAGCCAGTGAAACCAGACTGAAATTCCTAAGGGGGAAGGGCTTTAAACCTTTGTCTTCACAGAAAAGTCCCTTTGCCAGAGAATGGCAAAGAAACTGCTTTTTATACATTATATATGGACCAGAATGAACTCAAAAAGACTGCTAAATGAATCGTTCCATTGCTTAACTCCATATTCATTTATGTGTAACCCACACATTTGACTATCATGTATAATCACTTATTGTGTATGTCTTTTGATAACTATAGGATACATAGTCATGTCTAGTATTGACATAATCGAATTTTCTTGCTTGATATTGTCCTGACAATCATTTATTTGTAAAATATATCATAATCATGTTATAGGAATCATGTCCAAAATTAGACCCTGTGAGGCAAGAACAACATGCTTGGTAAGATAAACAATGATTTATGATACCCCAGACCCCAGGACCATATCTGATTGGTCAAGGCAACATTTGAGGGGTGGCCAACAAGGAAGTTTAAAAACTTTGGACACGATTAAATCTTGCTTTTAGTTCTAGTCTAGCTGCTGCTATTAGCCATGTCGGCTTTTAGTTCTAGCATTGCTTGTGCTATCAGTCATGCCTTGCTTTTAGTCCCTAGCTGCTGCTATTAGCCATGTCGGCTTTTAGTCTGCTTTTAGTTCCAGCCTTGCTCGTGCTATCAGTCATGCCTGCTCTTAGCTTGTAGCTTTGCTACCTAGCTTTAGCTTGTAGCATCTAGCCATGCGGTTAGTCATCATGGTTCTTTGAGCGTGGTTCCAGCATGCCTGCCTGCTGCTACTTATGCCACAATGAGAAGGAACACAACCTAGTCTCGTCAAACTTTATTTATTTTCTTTTCCGTTTGAGAGTTTCGTGTTCTGAGTTAAGTTTTGTAACGTCGAGTCTCCGACGCCTGACCTCGGATGCCCGTTCAACTTCGACCAGCGCACACGACTCTCCAGCTTCAGCCAACGCCCAAGCACGGGCTCCCCAAGACGTCACTTCAGCCAACTGAACTTCCAGCCAATCAGCGACACCGGGATACCCCTTTCAACGGGAGTCCCTTTCACAGCAAACGAAGGCAACGTATTCCCAGAAATTTGTTGTGCTGGTGTATCTAATATAATTTTAACCCCATTGAGGAACTCAATGCAAGGGCTAATTACGTGATTGATGGTTGTTCATGTCTATGCAATTTAAGGTATTGCTGTAAACTTGGGATTCCATATTTCCATTCTCTTAAACTCATCTTTCCCTAACTTTCGATCTTCCTGCAACTTGTGTGAATGTGTGTGCGCATGCGTTTATGTGTTAGATTAGTTTATATGTCTTAGATTTATCTAATAAAGCCTTATTCATATTCAAAAGAGAAGTATCTTGTGTTTTGTGCTTACAAGTTAATGTCTTAAACTGCCGATCTTGTTACTGTGCTAATTGATAGTGTTTCACTATAGTTTGGATATTAGTATCCAGCGCAGATTTGATGTTAAACGGCTAGTTCACTGAATCGCAGGGCGTCTCCGTGACCAGCCGTGAAACAGTGATTCTGTTCAAATTCCCTTTAAAATCTTAAATGATTCCCTTTGAGCTAAATTGACCTGTTTCCCTTACACTGTCCAATAAATTTGTAATGGACCTAGCCTTTTGGTGCATTTCCTTCCTAAGTGTCGTTTACGTTCAATAAAAAAACACACATGGCCTGTTCTCAAGTCCATTTAAAGTTTAATTTTTTTGAACAGTTGTTTGAAATGGATTGAATCATTATTTAAAATAATCTTGGAGATTTTTGAATTGCCTAAATCATAAATGCAGCCGGGTTGAAGCCTGCAATGATGTTTTTCTTTTGTTATGGCAGCCATCCCCTCTGCATATATATTTTTTCAAGAATATTTCACTCCCGTTGCTGTTCTGCATGAAACTTCATGCCAATAAATAAGAAATATTGCTGACTTGTGCATTTCCAGTGCTCTCTTTGCATTCGTTCGTTATTTGAGGTTGAAAAAGCAAACTTTTTTTTTTATACATGGAAAATTGATTTTACAATCGATTCAATGAACACTTACGTTTTAAAAATCGAAAATGATTTTTTCACAAAAGTGACAGCCCTAAATCACAAGAAGAAGAGCAGTTTCAGTGCTTTGAGATGGGTGAAATCTAGACTGAAAAGGTTCAAAAAGACTATTAGCATTTTCCAAAAAAATTACATTTTAATATGTGGGCTCATGAAAAAAAAAAAAAATTGAATATGAGGTTTAATGAAAAAGACGTTATTTTTAATTATCATGTTTTTGTCGTGATTTCTGAACAAGCTTATGAATAGCTGAAAAAAAAAACCCTTCAAGATCAAGCACGGCAAACGGAATAATCAAGCAGACCGTGCTAAGCACAGTACAGAGCTTAGGCAACATATACTCGAGTCTGCCTATATTTACTGTGTTTATATTGATTCACGATTAATTATGAGAGAAACCATTATATCAACATGATCGGGTGAAAGTTTGTTCCTCAGTCTGAAAATAATAAGAACGCTTTGACAAAGAGACTGTGTGCTAACAGTTTCTTAGCGCTTTGTGTTAAACCACTCTCGATCGAGGAACCTTTATACATGTCTCAAGATCATTTGGCTATCAGATGCACTCTCTTCTCAAACTAGCCTCAATCTGAGTGCAACTGCACTTACCTCCTGTCGTGAATGCTGTGATGGACAGCTGTCTTTCCTCAGTCGACTGTTTGGATTTCATGTGATTTCTCATTGTGGTGGTGATATGATAAATCAGTTTCACTAATTAATTTGATCAAAAGTAATTACATTTTGTCAGTTTTTTTTCAAACAGAGCTATTCAAGCTCTACGTGACTGCCATCTCCCCCCCCCCCCGCGCATAAAAACAACAACAACAACAACAAAATAAAAAAACACCGTAGCCTAATAGAGATTCAATCACAAATGTATGAACAGTGAGTCACAGTGAGTTTTTACTTAATGTTTGAAACAGCAGGTTATCAACTTAGAATATCAACTTATATGAAGTGCCACTATACATATATCACAACATTAGGCAAAAAAAAAAAGATTCAGAACAGGCACAAACAATAACGTGACAACTTAAACAGCAGCAGGAGTAAGGCATATAGCCTAGCTTAATTCATTTCTTAATATTGTTTGCAAGAAACACCAGTCTATCAACTTGATCTGGATTAAGTGCGGATCTCTTTGTATTTACAATGTTCCCTGTGGTGGAGAACACACGTTCGGAGCGCACAGACGTGCCTGCCTGGCTACTAGCTTTTATTTGCGTGATTTGGTTATGGGCCTACGCTACAATACGTCTACCACAGAATTTAACAGGTCATTGAAATGTTGGCTCTGAAGGCACGCTTTGACCACACAATCTTTTAAAAGCCATGGAACACTTTGTGCATCATCTAGGCCAGAGTGTAAATGTTATGATGGAAAATTCACATAGTAAAAAATGTAAGTAAAAAAAAAAAATGTTTTTATCAGAAAGCATGTCTAATTAATTGAAATCATAAAACATTCAATTTAACACAAATTGTTAGTTCAATTGTTTTGCCAGTGCCTTTTTGATACTTTTTATAATGGTACCGGTGCCTAAACGATGCCTGAACTGATACTTAAAAAAAGAACCACAAAAAAACTATGTATAACATTAAAGAACATTACAAATATTTAAAATAAATCCATAGCTTTCCCACGCTCCTTGGATGCTCTCATTTCTCAAGTTATGCTTCCCTTAATCTAAGGCTAATAAATGTATTTCACATTTTGCGTAAAATTCTTAGGCACATTAGTATTTTCACAGTATTTTAAAAGTTAAAAGCAGTGTTCAACCACTGCTTCCTAAGATGGCTCATTCTAACATGACCCACAAATCTGCGTTACGATGTGTGAAGATTTGCATAAAGCCACCCAAATGTTCACACAAAGAAAGAAGGCATAACTTTTATGCTTTTGCCGCTGCCATGTTGTGGAGATGCTGTGTGTTTCGGTGTGAAAAAGAAACTACTTTGCTTGGCCTTCTAAAAGAGGGCACAACTAGAAATCATATGTTAAGATGTATTAACAACACTGTTCCAGAACAGTTCAACCCAAGTATTCAGATTTGTGCAGTGCATTTTTAGAGTACAAGGACAGTTTCCTGAACCAGTAGCCTGCAATGCTTCTGTGCACAAAGGCTGTTTCGATAAAGTGGGGCAATTCCAAGGAAACAAGGACAATCTGATGCTTTTGACTCACAGCCTATTAGTATTACGTAGTTAAAGAATTTGCCACTGATAATTCAATAATGAGTTTTGAGCAGTGCAGAGTAGAACTTGTTCGTTGTTTCTCCAATCACAAATGCAGACATGGTTTATGTTTATGCGGCGCAAATCCTCAACGCAATGTGTGAAAAGACAGTATAAGTCATTATAATCAGTAATTATGTCCCCACTGGAAGCAACAAATGCCTCGTTTGTAATGGGTTTTTATTGGTTTTGTCTTGTCGTGCCGGGAGATGGAATCAAAGTATGGTAAGGGTCATAACATTTCCGTCACACGCATTCAGCCAATCACAATGCATTGGATAGCTGGCCAATCAGTGCACACTTTGCTTTTCAGAACAAAGAGCTTTGTAAAAATCAGCATATTTCAGAAAGGCAGGGCATAGAGGAGCAACAATAATGTACAGTATTTGGAAAATGTTTTTATTTTTTATTTTTATTAATCGCATAAACACATTGCATTACACCAAATACACAAAATAATGTTATTTTTAGCAATGTCATATGACCCCGGGCTTGCATTTACATTACATTTATACATTTAGCAGACGTTTTTATCCAGAGCGACTTGTAGTGCATTCAGACAAATTTATTAAATTTCTTACCAATATGTGTGTTCCCATGGGAATTGAACCCACAATCTTTTGCACTGCTATCACAATTCTCTACCACTGAAGTTTTCTGGCACCAAAATAGTATCCAAATGCAAAGTTGCAGCCTGGATGAATGAAGAAGCACGACAAAAAGCTGTGAGGTGCAATGGTTAAAGATTGCCGCGTTTCCACCGAAATTACCCGGAACCTTTGTACCAGGAACTTTTCTCCCCAGGAACTTTTTTCCTCCCAGATCTGTTGCTTTCTGCGTTTCCACAACGGTGTAAAGTATTGGAAGATTAGGCAAATAGACATTCAAAGAGTTTTCTTTATTTTCATGACTATGAAAATTGTAGATTCACACTGAAGGCATCAAAACTATGAATTAACACATGTGGAATTATATACATAACAAAAATCTGGCGCAGCACCCCATCACTCTCCTTCTTGGTCAAATAGCCCTTACACAGCCTGGAGGTGTGTTTGGGGTCATTGTCCTGTTGAAAAATAAATGATGGTCCAACTAAACGCAAACCGGATGGAATAGCATGCCGCTATTGCAAGATGCTGTGGTAGCCATGCTGGTTCCGTATGCCTTCAATTTTGAATAAATCCCCAAAAGTTTCACCAGCAAATCACCCCCACACCATCACACCACCTCCTCCATGCTTCACGGTGGGAACCAGGCATGTAGAGTCCATCCGTTCACATTTTCTGCGTCGCACAAAGACACGGTGGTTGGAACCAAAGATCTCAAATTTGGACTTGTCAGACCAAAGCACAGGTTTTCACTCGTCTAATGTCCATTCCTTGTGTTCTTTAGCCCAAACAAGTCTCTTCTGCTTGTTGCCTTTCTTTAGCAGTGGTTTCCTAGCAGATATTCTACCATGAAGGCCTGATTCACACAGTCTCCTCTTAACAGATGTTCTAGAGATGTGTCAGCTGCTAGAACTCCGTGTGCCATTGACCTGGTCTCTAATCTGAGCTGCTGTTAACCTGCGATTTCTGAGGCTGGTGACTCGGATGTACTTATCCTCCGCAGCAGAGGTGACTCTTGGTCTTCCTTTCCTGGGGCGGTCTGCATGTGAGCCAGTTTCTTTTTAGCGCTTGATGGTTTTTGTGACTGCACGTGGGGACACTTTCAAAGTTTTCCCAATTTTTCGGACTGACTGACCTCAATTTCTTAAAGTAATGATGGCCACTCGTTTTCCTTTACTTAGCTGCTTTTTTCTTGCATAATACAAATTCTAACAGTCTATTCAGTAGGATCAGCTGTGCATCCACCTGACTTCTGCACAACACAACTGATGGTCCCAACCCCATTTATAAGACAAGAAATCACACTTATTAAACCTGACAGGGCACACCTGTGAAGTGAAAACCATTTCAGGTGACTACCTCTTGAAACTCATCAAGAGAATGCCAAGAGTGTGCAAAGCAGTAATCAAAACAAAAGGTGGCTACTTTGAAGAACCTACAATATGACATATTTTCAGTTGTTTCACACTTTTTTGTTATGTATATAATTCCACATGTGTTCATTCATAGTTTTGATGCCTTCAATGTGACTCTACAATTTTCATAATCATGAAAATAAAGAAGACTCTGAATGAGAATGTGTGTCTAAACTGTTGGTCTTTACTGTAGGTCTGCGCGCGTTTCTCAGTACAAAGTACACTGATTTTGGACATGCATCCTCGGTAGTTCAGACTTTGCGCATTAGACTCGGGAGTGAGATGTCTGCGATGACGCAAATCCGGTAATTCTGCAAACAGCAGCGTATTTGATAACTTCAGTCAGCTGACCTTGGCTACTGCAATTTTCCTCTCTGTATATTTACAATAAAACGAAATAGGATATCAAATAACACTGCCTCCTTTCGATTTCATTTAAACATAATAACAGGTCTATAAATGTACTTAGTTCAGTGATGTGTATATATGCAGCCATTACAATGAAACAAAATATTATATAAATTTGCCTTTTTTATTTTTTTCATTTAATCATATAGATAAATTGAATACAGAGCAAAGTAAACATGTTAGATTTACCCAAAACTAATTATATTTTATGTTTAACCACTAAAGAGACATCAGAGCCAGTGGCACATATCAGAAGGTCTAGCCGAGTAGAGACTTCTCTCTGCGGATACATTATCACTGAGCTCCCGCTGATCACGTGGAGCTCACAGTCTCCGAGATCGGTGAAACACATTTTTAAATAGGCGCTGTCTTTATAAATAAACCACAGATTTGTGTATTAAGAAACTACATTCTCGCCTGAAATACTATTACTAATATTTTGAAAATGATCTGAATAAATGGTGGTTGAACTCAACCAGTGCTTCTTGAATTCAACCAATCAGGATGTTTAGCGCCCAAGTCCTGCCCCCGAAGGTTCCGGAACTTTGAAAAAGTACTACCTTGCCGGCAGGGACTTTCTGAGGGGAATTTTTTTACCCGGAACATTATTTAGTTCCTGGTTCCTGTGGTGAGAACACACCAAGTACCAGGCCAAGGTCCCTAGTTCCTGGGAAAAGTTCCTGCGGTGGAAACGCAGCAGATGTCATCTAGCACATATTTACATAGAAAAGCTCATAATAAAGCAGCGGAGCTTTGTAAACAGCTCAGAGTAATCATGTCAACTCCATAAGAATTATATGATTGCCAGAAAATATTTGCCGGGATTTTTGAAAAGGTCATGTTCACACATGATGTATTAATGGTAACTTTAAAGGGTTAGTTCACCCAAAAATCAAAATTATGTCATTAATAACTCACCCTCATGTCGTTCCAAACCCGTGAAACCTTCATCTTCGGAACACAATTTAGATATTTATTATTTAGATCAGATATTTTAGATTTAGTCCGAGAGCTCTCAGCCCCTCCATTGAAACTGTGTGCACGGTATACTGTCCATGTCCAGAAAGGTAAGAAAAACATCATCAGAGTAGTTCATCAGAGGGTCAGTTAGAATTCTTTGAAGCATCGAAAATACATTTTGGTCCAAAAATAGCAAAAACTACGACTTTATTCAGCATTGTATTCTCTTCCGGGTCTGTTGTGAGATTTCAAAACACTGCAGTTTAGTGATATCCGGTTTATTCTCAGTACGTTATTTTAATATCATTTAATGATTATGAACATAAAAGCATTAAAAAAAAAGAAAAGAAAATGATATACCATCGATGAAACCACAAAGCTGATGTGGAGGTATGTATAACTGCAATATAAAGTAATTGTGAGTATTATTGATATTAGTATTATTTTCTAAAATTAGGTACATGTAATATAAAAGTACATATAGCAATGTTTTTGCAACAGCTCCAAGTCTCACGTGCAGTGTAGGCTATACGTCATTGTCCGAATCCGTTCTCTTTATTTGTTCACTCATTCCTGATATAGTGAACTCAACTGCACTATATAGGCATTAATGAATGAGTGAATGAGTGAGACACCAATACATCACGTAACAGCAACAAAAACATGAACAAACACTGAACGATTGTCTTTTTATTAACTAACATTAACACAGATTAATAAATGTATTGTTCCATGTTCATTTGTGTACCACACGCAAGTTTTATGAGCATAGTCCATGTCTTCTTCTCCGTTTTAAGTGTATCTCTGTGGCAGAATTACTGCGCCACATGCTGGTCTGGCATGTGTACTACATCGCTTTGTGGTTTTGTGTAGACGCGGATATTTCTTGAGACAAGGAAAAAAAGATCGGATTGGGGTAAGCTCAGTCTCTGTGTGGACGGGGCTAAAGAAGTAACAGGTACTTACGGTTATGAATAGAAATGTAGCGGAGTAAAGAGTACAATATTTGCCTCTCAAATGCACTTGAGTAAAATCATGAGTACTCCCAAAAAATTATACTCGAGTAAAGTACAGATCCCTCAAAATTTTACTTAAGTACTGTACTCAAGTAAATGTACTCCGTTACTGTCCGGCTCTGGCAAGAAGGCAGCGCACCATGAAAAACCTGTGGATTCCTCCCACACCTCTTACAGATGCACAGCTCTGGAGATCCGTCAGGGTGGAAGGTGGTGCGGCATTGATGAGTTCTCTGTGGCAGCGGTCCAGACTTCACAGCTGTTTTCTGGTCTGTCCGCAGCCCCTGCCAGTACTACATGCTGGAGATAAACAGACCCCTGTGTGTTTGCTGGCATGTGTGTGATTGAGTGAGGGGGATTTCAAACACCCTAAGCTGATAACAACTGATATGGGTTGTTTATTTAATGTGCATGGCATATTTGTTTGAACTTTTACTGTTATTTGACCTCTAACACATGATTTCATCAGTTAATTTTGGCATGGAAGCTACAGCAACTAGATTTTACGTTTTCTGAAGAAAAATGTTAAATGGTGATTGCTGAAATTGTACTTGCCAGCACAGTGCTACTGGATTTTGAGTGGTAGTCATGATGTTTGCTGGGGATTTCAAAGTGTTCATGAAAACACTAGTCTGTGGCACAAAGAGAAACACAACAATTTGAACAAAAACCTCAGCCGAAGTATGAGCAACAATAGAGAAGATTGTTCTTTTCACCTCTCGTATGCTAAAACATCTGTTTTGTGGAAACTGTTCATTGGAAATTGTTTGTTATACCTACAGAGGACAGCTGATTCATTATGGCTTAAACAACAAGAAAAATGTTTCTTTGTTAAGCTGAGAGCCTTTATGAATTTTGTCAGCATCACATAGGGGGTTATTTTTTGTTTTATTTTTATTTATTTTTTTGCACATTGTGTGTTTTGGTCTGCTACCTTGCCATCATTGACTGTGTCTAAGAAAGCATGTCGTATCAATATTATTGAAATACGGGCCCAAAATTTGGGCTTCGGAATATTTCAGATTATTCTTAAAGAAGTTTAGAATAGTGAAGCCTTCAATAAATTCTGAGGAAATATCCCTTCCTTGGCCAACCACTATTAATTTTAGGGGATGTTTAGTAAGAACCTCTTCACTGACAATAAACATCTTATTTTTGCTTGTTGTAATGTAATGTGTAATGACATCACTCTGCACTAATAACGCTGTCAGAATGATCTTGCTAACCTCATTCCCTAATGTTCAGTAGTAGTATGTGTGTGCCCATGGTTTGGGAGTGACGCAGTATGTCTGTGTCAGTCCGCCTCACAGATGGTCTTCTCTATTTCTGTGTTATCCCACACCACATGCTCATCATAGCATTTCAGAAGGGGACTGAATATTCCAGCCATGCCGGAGCCGCATTGTCATGAAAACCAACAGCTTCTATCATGTGTGTGACTGATGAAAGAAAGAGAGAAGCCCACTCCCTTGATTAAAACACAGTGACGCCCATTGATGTCTAATAGGAAACCACATTCTGTCCTTTACTTTTTATCATATACGCAAGTCATGTTAAGCTTGAAAGTTTTGTTTCATACTTTTAAAACAATAGATTGTCTTTGTTTTAGTTGTACTTTTTACGTTGTTTTTTTTTTAGGTCAGCATGAAATCAAAATTGATGTATACTGCTGTTCAAAAGTTTGGCGTTAGTAAGAAAGAAGCTCTTTTTTGCATTGAATGTTCACCAAGGCTGCATTTATTAGGTTAAAAAATACAGTAAAAACAGTAATCTTGTGAATTAAAATTAATAGGGATTGGATTTTTGATGATATCTGATTTGCCGATATTTTTCAACTTATTTTTGCCAATACAATATATTCACTTTTATTCAGAAACAACACCAATTTGTTGGAATTAAACAACAATAAAGGTTTTTTGACAGTATATTGAAGCTTTGAAAAAAATTTCAGAGATTTTAAGATTTAACATTTGAAGATGGTCTAAGCCAGTGGTTGCCATTCCTGTTTCTGGAGAACCCCCAACACTGCACGTTTTTGGTATCTGTAATCTGACACGTGCATTTGAGGTCTTAACTGATGAGCTGTTGAATCAGGTGTGTTTGAATGGGGAGACTTCTAAAATGTGCAGGGGATGTGTTGGGGATTCTCCAGGACCAGGATTGGGAACCACTGGTCTAAGCAAAAGAGTTTGTAAAAATTCAGAAAATCTTTACTGCTTATGATTTGTTTAAAAAATAAAACATATTACACATTAATAAATAAATCAGGATATGAGTTGTTGACGTGACATGGCGTTTTCACTGTCCCACAAGCTAAAAATGAATATAATTAATATTTTCGTTATTTAAATTGCAGTAAATCATGAAATATTTATTTGTCCAACATTGACCTTTTGTTATAAAAGCTGCAGTGTTTTTTTTATTTTTATTTAAATTTTTGAGCCAAATCTCAAAATTGTCCTATGGTATGACTGTCTCAAGCATGGTTCAATAAATTACAACTTTTATAAATTAAATTGAAAAACATCACATTTTTAATAAATACCTCTGGCATAATTTTACAAGTGTCTGTTTTTCATTTCATCCAGATATTTACTGAAAGCATAGGAACTCGATACATTTTGTTTCTGAAAAACATGTCCTATTGTGTGACACCATATCCTGATTTTAAATCAGCCAATTCCAGGAAAACAAATTAATTAGTTGAAGGACCACATTCATGATCATGTTACTGAAGCCCATGACATGTGCACATGGTCAGTTTTACTCTCAGAATTGTTTTTATTTAAAAACTGCATGTTAAACTTAATAATCATGGAAAATTATGCAAATGTGCCTTTACAACCACTATTGACTGGTTAGCTTGGAACAGCAAGGTCATTAATTGACTGAAAAAATGCTGAAACATCCTCTGGTGTGACGCCTGTACACTCACACCATAGGACAAAGATGTCACACCAGATGAGAGGGTCTCTTTAAAAAGCGTTTTAAATAATTAAATAAGATTTATTTAACTCCTTTTTATTCTTTATAATATATATATATATATATATATATATATTAGGGGTGTAACAGTTCACAAAATTCACGGTTCGGTTAAATACGATACACTGGTGTCACGGTTCGGTTCGGTACGTTTTAGATACAGCAAAAAGAAAAAATTGGCAGATAAATTTCCTTGTTTTTTTATGTTTTATTTATTAAAACTACCAATGTTTTTTTTTTTACATTGAACTGATGGAGCTATTCTTTATCCATCTTCTATGGTGTTTTCTTAGCAGCATACTGTATAAAACAAAAACAGCTCCTTATTAAAAAAACAAAAAAATGAAAATGTTATATTGTAGTAGTTATGAACAAATACAAAGATGCAACTTTTTATATGGAACTCTATAACTCTTTATATTGAGTGTGTTTTTAATCAATTGGTTCTCTATAGGGCTTATGTTTTTTGGAACAATGCAGGAATTATGGTCTGGCTGAAATGGGCTCGTGTAGGAATATTGTAAAGGGGTTCAATTGCATGTTCTTAAAACCTGCGTTTTCCACTACAGAGTAATGTGCTCGCTCACTCAGTATGCGCTGAAGGCTCGTTGCAAAATGGCCAATGCGTTTAACAGACCAGAAATACAGGTTTCTGACAGTTTGTGCAGAAATTCTTTATGCAAACTGATTGTTTCAGCAGCTGTTCCGGTTGCTGGTCTCAGACGATCCTGGAGGTCAAGATTTTAGATGTGAAGGTCCTGGGCTGGTGTGGTTTTACGTGTTCTGCGGTTGTGAGGATGTACTGCCAAATTATCTGAAATGCCTTTGGAGACTGCTTAAAGCCGATTCTGATATCAGTCTGATAATAGCGTGCATCTCTAAAAATGACAATAAAAAAAAAAAAATGTATATTGTAAAATGTTAAAATGTAATTTTTTTCTGTAATGGTGAAGCTAGATTTCCAGCAGCCCTTATAGGCTTCATTGTCACATGAACCTTTAAAAATCATTTTAATATGCTTGTTTATAATGTCTTTTAATTTTACTTTTATATCTAATGCATCACCATTACTGCATAAAAATATTCTTTATACAAACCTTTCTGATCCTGTACTTTTGAAAGGTAGTTTACCTTCTTAATACACATTTCTGGTCTCATTATACTTAATTCATTAGATGCAAACTATACTGAAACTAAATAAAACAGTCATCTTCAAAAAAATAAACTCGTCAAGAATGGTGTGTATGTAACATCTGTTTTTCTTGATCCAACTCATTTCCAATTGATTAAAACCTGCCCTACTTATTTTTATTTTTTATTGGATATCAAATTTCAATCAGAAATGCATCAAATAATGAACATAAAAGGGTTTGTGAATGACATTTGATGTTGACTGAAGTGAAAATGCAGATGGCAAAAGGTAGGCAGAATGAATGAACCAAAGCGAAGATGTGTTTCTTAGATGGTCATTTTTATGGTAAGTGGACATATTTAGACAGATAAATGTGAGGAAGTCCTCATGCAGAGAAACCTAGAAGGCATGCTAAAGCTGACATGGCTACATTCTGGCAGTTGTTATATTTTTAAACTCATTTGACTAAGTAAATATATTAGGATGTCTTTGCACATTCATCTGATAAGGAAAAGTAAATATCAAACTTAAACGCCCATTCGTACAGAAGCATTTTTATTTGTAATACATTAAGTAGTACCTTCTTTACTGTTTCTAGGTAGACTGATAAAAAGAAAACTTACTACCTTACTTACTGTACGAGTTGCATTAAGCCAGCCAATCAGCCAATTTAGCTAGCTGTCTATTAGACTGAAACTTGTTACAAAGTGTCTTTAATGTTGTTTTTACTTTTGAAGATATTGTTAAATTGATTCCATGAAATTTCTTTCTTCAAATGCATCTTTCAAATGCAATTAAATGTTGTTAGTCTGCGCGCTAGAGCTAATTTGATGGTCTGCAATATTAAACCAATAAAAACTGACAAAGACCTATATTTTTCATCTACTCAAAATTTCCAAGTCTCCTTAATTCTGTTGAATGTTTGATTGCCTCTGTGTCCTGGTGAATCTCCAGACTGAATGTTTAATGGACTGCTATTTTAGTGTCTTTAAGTGCTCATTATTTTTCAGCTTGGCTAGAATAAAGTGGGTATGGTTTACATCTGCCTGACTCACTGTCACTGAAGTGAATTATTTAAAGAACCCCTTATTTCCTATTTCTTCAATGTCTTCCCTATCATTTTCTCCCTCTTTTCCTCCATTTCAGTGTGTATCTCAAGATTTGTTTTTGAGGCATGTGCTCGTTTGCTCGCGACTAGATGGTAGAGTGTTTTTTCAGCCTCTTACCTAGTCTCAGTCACAGATGTCACGCCCACGTCTGATCCATAAAGGACACAAAAGTGGAAAGACTTCAGTGTAAAAGTTGTCATCGGATTTGTTGAATTCAATAGGATTTCTGGGAGACCTGTGTTGCGTTCTTTAACTGTCTTGAAACAAAGATGCTGTGTAATTTTGACAGGCATTTTTTATTTAGTTTTAGTCTTTATCTTGAGACTTAATAGTCTTTCATAGTTTTAGTTTAGTTTTAGTCGACAAAAAGTCATTGCGTTTTTGTCAACTATTAGTCATTTTCTTTAGTCATTACTTTTATTCAATTGGCAGTTACCAACATTTATTTTGGTAACTATTTTATGTGTAGTTTTCAAACAAAAATTGTCATTAATTATTCGCTCATTAGACCAAATCAATAAAGATTTGATTGAATTCGAAAAAAAAACTTAAATTATGACAATTTTCATTTTTGGATGAACTATCCCATTAACAATAGAGAAAAGAGAGCAACTTATAAAAATTATAGTTGTTTAGATATAATATAGATAGATTATTTAAAAAAAAAATCTAAATAATTTATAAATTTTGAAAAAGAAGCACAATAAGACAAATACAAAAGAGATACAAATTCTACAAACATCATCAAAGTAGTCCATGTGACATCAGAGAGTCAGTTAGAATTTGTTGAAGAATCCAAAATACATTTTGGTCTAGAAAAACAAAAATTTATTCAGCATTTTCTTCTCTTCCGGGTCTGTTATGAGTGTGTTCATGACGCTGCTGACGTATGACACTGCTGACATGTTTTCTGGTGCGCCCATTAACCAAGATAACCCGTCAGCAGCGTCATATGTCAGCAGCATCACTGCAGTGTTTCAACTGTGCAGCATGCAGCTCACTTATATTGCAGATGTGATTTGAAGTAATTTGCATTTTGATAGAGAATGATGATTCAGTGCACGGTGATTCACTCATGCTGTTTGTGAAATTATTTCTCACAGAAACTTGTTAAAAATACTTTATATCAGTTATTTAATGGAGAATGATGAATTTTATTTCACCTGCATTATAATTATTTCACTGCATGTAGAGCCAAACCTTTGACGGCAGGTGCGTCATCAGCTTGAGATTGGTTTTATGAGATCAGCCTTTTTAGAGACCACCAATCAGTCATCCCAAAGCGATTATAGGCCGATTGTGATCGCTAGCCGATCAATCGGAGCTCCCCAATTTTATTCTAAAGTGTTTTAGGTTATTTTCTTTTCTTTTCCTTTTTTTTTTTCTTCACCAGTTGTTGGTTGGTAATCTCCAGTCACTTGATAGCATTTAGGCATGTATACATTGTCAATTGGAATGCCATCAAAATGGGAAAAAAAAGGTGATTTAAGAGAAATGATCCATTGATCTGCAATTCTGTGGGCGAAAATGCTTTGTTCTTGCCAGAGGTCTGAGGAGAATAACCAGACTAGTTCAAGCTGATAGAAAGGAAACAGTAATTCAAATAACCACTTGTTACAAATAAGTTATGCAGAAGAGCATCTCTCAATACACAGCATCTCAGAATTTGAAGCAGATGGGCTATTGCAGCAGAAAACCACACCGGGTGCCTTTTCTGTCAGCTAAGAACAGCAAACTGAGGCTCCAGTTCACATGGGCTCACCAAAATTGGACAATAGAAGACTGGAAAAAGTTTCACTGGTCTGATGAGTCTCAGTTTCCGCTGCAGCATTTGGATGGTATTTGGCGTAATCAACATGCAAGCATGAATTTATTTTGCCTTGTGTCAAAGGTACTGGCTGTAGTAATGGTGTGGTGGATACTTTCTTGTTAGACTTTGGGCCCCATAGTACCAAATGAGCATTGTTTAAAAAAGACAGCCTACCTGAATATTTGCTGACTATGTCCATCCATTAATGATCAGAGTAGTGGATATTTCCAGCAGGATAATATGGCATGCCATAAAGCTCAAATAAGCTCAAACTAGTTGCTTGAACTTTACATTGAGTTCACTTCACTCAAATGGCCTCCACAGTCATCAGACCTCAATCCAATAGAGCACTTTGGGATGTGGTGGTACCAGCAGGGTGTATCTAATAAAGTAGCTGCTTGATAACTAATTAAGTAGTCGACAATCCTGACTCATACTTTGAAATTATATACAGGTATTTAATGTTTGTCCAAAGGTAGTTAATAATGAATTAATAACTTTGAGTTTATCGTGTTGTAAAAAAAAAAAAAAAGACCCCGGGTTATCAAGAAAAACGGGTTATCAAGTATTTCCTCTAGGTACTGCAGAACTGATGTTTGTCAGTGGTTTTGAATGGAGATGATTCAGTGGCTAGCTTAAATCCTGCTGATGATAAGACATCAGCGCAAATACATGTCAGATGGTGAAAGGTTTCCTCATCCACAGTACCAATTTCTGTCATTCTGTCAGCACTCAAATTAGATCCATGATCTCATAAAGCTATCATCAGCGGAAATGGCAGATGTCATGCTAGAGGTTAAAGCTATGAGAGTCATGTAAGCTTCAGATGCCTCGCCAGCACAATAAAGAGATAGACAGACAAAGTCAGAGATGTTTATCTCTATCTATTTAATGCATATCTCTATCTATTTAATGCATATAATGCTCAGCTGGGTTTGAAATGTTAACAAATGCATTGGTTCACATACTCATTTGAACTTAAAATAGTTGTTCACCGTGAAATTAATATTTTGTCACTATATACTATATTTCTGTGTGTGAGGTGTGTTTGTGATGGACAGCCAGGATGAGTTTAGTTGTTAGAGAGACCGGGAAGTAAATGCCACGCTGCTGTTACTAAGGCTGAGATATCGGTAGGGTTTGGCATTGAAATACTTGTGTGAAATAAATCCTGCAGTGGTGTTAGCCAAACAGCTGTGACTTCCCATGTGTCTGTGTGTATGTGTGTCTGATTATCACAGCCACCCCATGAGCCAGACAGTTATAAGCAAACATTTTTATTTGATTATATCCATACAGACTCACTCAAGTTGTTGCTTTGGTGTTGAGAAATGAGTTGTACAACTGCAAAGTTTTTCATTAGAGAATCAATAAAATCTAGTTGTTTACTGAAATGATTAAGAATCAGTCAGATATGCTGATTTAAGTGTATTTGGGGTGTTTTTGAGGATTATCTCTGCAGCTTTGGATGTGCTCCTTTTTTGAGGAGCTTATGGAGAGCTGATAGTGTGACTGAAGACTGAAGTCAAAGGCTTAAATATCAAAGTCATCATCAGCATCCCCAATTCAAAAGATGAACACGTAATCACTGTTGATGTCGGCACTTTGGAAATCAAGACTGACATTTAGTTTTGACACCTGCTGAGCGCAATATGAATATTCCTATACATATATTATACATGTATGAATATTATACATACACTACTGTGCAAAAGTCTTAGTCTTAGGCAGTCTGTTGTAAGACTGCTTGTGCATTCAACTATCTCACTAGAATATTAAAATTAATGGCAAAATGAATGTTTGGAAATGTAAACTTATATTTCCTACTGACACACTACAGCAAAAGATATAAATAACTGTCTTTAACCCCTTTTTGGAGGTAAAAATACTAATGTGCCTAAGACTGTACTTTACAAACGACATTGTTGCTACTTTATAAAGAACTGAACTGAAAAGACAGTGACAGGCAGCACTAATTTTACCTAAATATCAGAGTGATTGACAGAGATACAGTGGAAACATTAAGTGTGGTTTTGTATTAAATAATGACCCAGATCATGAAATACATTTATTAGCCTTATTAGTAAGGGGAAGCTTGGGAAATGAGAGCATCCAAGGAGCGTGTGAATGCTATGGATTTTAATGTTAATGTCTCTAATGTTATCCTTTTTAGGCTTTTTTAAATTAAATTTATTTTTATAGAAGTATCAGTTCAGACACCATTTAGGCCCCAATACTGTTTTAGAAGTATCGAAATGGCACCGGTATCGAATAAAACCCAATCGATACCCAACCCTAGCGGCAACCTCCCGCTCTCATTAAGCCCATACGGAAGTGACTTAAACTTTAATTCATCGACTGGCTGCAGAAGGGAATCAATCCCATAGACTCCCCATGTTGCTGCTGTTGCTGTCACTGCCGTCGAGCTAGGTGGGCGTGGTTTCAGCAACCAGCTCCCGTCTTTTTGCCCATTTTCGATTATGCTATCAAGATGGTGATGGCCGCCTCTGCCCACTTTTGGCTTCAAAAACGCTTTTCAGAAACCTATGGGTGACGTCACGGACACTACATCCATGTTTTTATACAGTCTATGATTCAGATGAACTGAAAAGTAGCACAGATCGCTTGACGGAGAATGAAACTTATACTTAGCCTCCAACTCACACACTGGCAACTAAAATCGGAGAATATATTAACCATTGTCTAATATTAGACATCATTTAGCTACCAAGAGTGAACACAGGTTGCCTGTGGATGATAATCCAAAACATGGACTGGTGGGAGGTTGTTTTGCTCCACTTCATGGTTGCTGAGTGAAAGGAGAGCTTTATAATGAAAGGCTTGCATTAACACTTTATTCAAAAGGTAGAACAGCTCGTTTTGCTGGTCACATGCCTTTCAGTTTCGGGGTTCAATCAGATCAAGCATTTACATGCACTCTCAATTGTATTAGAAAAGGAATAAATCCAACCCATTCAATCCGATTTAAATTACATTACAATTGAGCTCAATTGGATCAATTTAGATGGTTTTCATGAAGGCTTTTCAGTCCGATTGAGCCGTCAATATGATTACAAATGGATAATTTGGTTGCATGTAAATGTAGCCATTGTGCTGTAGGCTATTTGATAGTAAACTGGAACCATATAAAATCAGATACAAAAATATATATATAAATATGTATAATCACCTGGCCTGATGGGAGCCCCGTTAACCCACGTGACCACATGGCCTGGATTTTCAAGCAGGGAGTTTGCCATTCCATATCTATTCTACATGTTACTAATATTGTATAAAAAAGTCCACTATTGATTAATATAAAAAAGAAATCACAGTCAATAAATTATTTAACAGTATTGTTTTTCCCTCTCTGTCTGTCTAGTGTTACTAGATAGCTTGTTAGCATTATGTTTGGTTGGATGATGCAGTTAAATCATGTTCAGGGTTGGCAATGCTTGGGGCATAAACAGTGTCGGTTAACATCAGTGTGGCTCTCAGTATGGAGTAGTTGGAGGAGGAGGATGCTGTTAGCCCGAGGCATGTCTTTGTCAGCCTTGTGCTGAATTTAGCATCTGGGTGGAGACGCTAGTGGTGGTTGTTGTCATTTCCCTTGAGGCTTCGCCACAGAATCCAGAAGCGCCAACTTCCTTTTTAAGTGAACACAGCACAGTCTAATTTAGTAAGCCTCCATAGAGGATCATTCATTTTGCCCCTAGAGACTCTGCGGGCTTGCTGTTGTAGTTTTCTAAGCACAGATGCTAATGGAGCTGTATATTGATATAAATGTTTTTAATCGTAAATCTGATATATCACAAATATGACATAATATCCTATTTTTATTTTTCAATTGTTTGGGTAAACGTACCTGTAAAGCTCACCAAAATCTACATTGAGACATTTTTAGTGCACAAGTTATCGGTTTCAGTACAAGAAGTTGTTAACATAAAATATTCATCTCTAACACAATATTTTACATTTTATTTTAAATGATAAAAGCATTTCAATCAAAATTGTTCCCATTAAGCTCACATCACGATTTATTGAAAAAAAAAATGTTTTATTTTGTGGAAAATTATAAAGAATAATTGAAAAAAAAAAATGTATTTGAACGTAAAAAGTAAATCAGTAAAAAACCCAGAACACTAAAATCAAGCAATAAGATACTCAATTTGATCAGTTATTTATTCATGGGGATGAACACAGAAACTAGCCTCATTATTAGCCTTTATTTTATATATATATATATATATACTTTACAGACCAAAAGTTTGGAAACATGACTATTTTTTATGTTTTTGAAAGAAGTTTCTTCTGCTCATCAAGCCTGCATTTATTTGTTAAATAATACAGAAAAAAACAGTAATATTGTGAAAATAATAGTTTTCTATTTGAATATACTTTAAAAAATAATAATTTATTCCTGTGATGCAAAGCTGAATTTTCAGCATCATTACTCCAGCCTTCAGTGTCACATGTAACATCCAGTCTATCACATGATCATTTAGAAATCATGAGTGTTGGAAACAGTTCTGCTGTCTAATATATTTGATGAGTAAAAGGTTAAAAAGAACTGCATTTATTCAAAAAAAATTCTAATAATATATATTCTAATAATATATTTTCTTTACTATCACTTTTTATCAATTTAACACATCCTTGCTAAATAAAAGTATTGATTTTATAAAAAAAAAAGAAAAAAAAAATTACTGACCCCAAATTACTGACCAGTAGTGTATATTGTTATAACAAAATATTTATATTTTAAAAACATAGCTTCTTTTTTTTATTTTTTTTTTTACTTTTTATTCATCAAAGTATCATAAAAAAGTATTGCATGTTCTGAAAAAAATATTAAGCAGCAGAACTGCTTCCAAGTTTGATAATGAATCATCATATTAGAATGATTTCTAAAGGATCATGTGATGATGATCCTAACAATTCATCTTTGCATCACAGAAATAAATGATAATTTAAAGTATAATAAATTTAAAAAATAATTATTTTAAATTGTAATAATATTAGGGATGCACGATAATATCGGCACAACATCGGTATCGGCCGATAAAAGCTTAAAATGACCATTATCGGTATCGGCCGATATGAATATTTCTGCCGATGAGCCAAACCGATATTCTCCAAGTGAAATAATTGACCTGTTTTTCAGATGTGAATGTCTGTCTACATTTGTAAAATAATAAATTTATGGTAGAATCAGTACAGAAGAGATACATGGATTTCTCTTCAGTAAAATTAAAGTTTAAATATATCAGTATATATTTGTAAATATATCAGTATATATTTGTATATATATCGATATCGGTATCGGCATCGGCCAAAATTATTTAGAAAATACCGGCATATCGAATATCGGCCAAAATCCAATATCGTGCATCCCTAAATAATATATCACAATATAAAAAAATATAAAAAAAAAATTCTGTATTTTTGATCAAATAAATGCAGGCTTGATGAGCAGAAGAAACTTTTCAAAAAATTAAAAAAACGTAATGTTTCCAAACTTTTGGTCTGTGTATATATATATATATATATATATATATTAGTGGTGGGCCGTTATCGGCGTTAACGTGCTGCGTTAACGCGATACTCTTATCGAGCGATAAAAAAAAAAAAAAATATCGCCGTTAATCTATTCTCAAAGTTGGGTTGGGAGCTGGGTCTATACTAATCAAGCTATGATGACTTTCACCTTGATATTTTATATAACCGACTGGCTGAGGCCAGCCTAAAAAGATGCTCAGGACAGTTGACAGGCCACTGCTGCGCATCGTCATGAAAGCTGATCTTTTTCACATGTTTTTAAGCCTTACCGCTTGTCGATTTAAACATTTAAAGCATCCAAAAACAAGACGCGGAAAAGCTGAACAGAGTAACTGGTCACTCGCGCTGTGTTCGGTGCGGAGAGAGAGAGAGACGCGTATCACGGACAGCGACACTGAACCGAGCTCTCTTCTGCGAAGTTCTCCTCGAAGTCCATCCTGCACCTGAACGAACAAATACAAATCCCAGTTTGAACAAACAAAAAGATTTGAAAGAGCCCAATTCAGTACTCGTGGTGTTCTGGTGTTCAGGGCTCATGCAGAGAAAGGCGTCTCAAAACACTTGAACATCGAATCTGCTTATTTTTGCTCTTGTGCCGACAAATACATACAAAATATGTCAAAATATACACCTTGGAAATTATGCTCGAAAAAACAGTTAAGGAAAAAATGGGATGTGTATTATATTGGATGTGTTCATCGTCTCTTAAAGAGACCGCGCCTAATTTATCTACTGGCTGCTGTAATGTTAATCCAAGAAAATTTAAATTAAAATCACTCACTGCTCTTGACTGAATTTCTTTGTAGTTTTAACAGTCAAACCAAAAATTATTCAGACACCCAATATAATTTCTGAATAAATGTACGTTTGATTGTATATTTCATTTTTACATTGAAGACTATCCAGTGCTATTTTACATTTAATTATTTGGTTTCTGTACCTTGACACCTACAAACTTGAAAAAAAACATAAACATTGGTGTGAAACAGGCCTAAGGTTGTTTGCACCTTGTGCAATGTGGAATTAGTTTGCAGCACTGTGATGCATTTTGGAAACAGGAGATGTACATTTCTAATGCACCATCTAGCTTGATAAACCCCTTCTCAAAGACTTACTGTTTGTCAATTTTATTTGGGTAACACACATATTCTGAATGCCGTCGGCAGAATTCGAATGAGCCATTTTAATCTAGATTACTTTCAAGATCACAGTGAGATTAATCTAGATTAAAAAAATAATCTATGCCCACCACTAATATATCTATATCTATATCTATCTATCTATGTCTATATCTATATCTATATCTATATATCTATATAGATATAGGCAACAGCTCTGCGAAAAAAAGACTTCTGCATACTACGGAATATGTAACTTTAATTCTAAATCAGTGGTATTAGAGGTGAAAACTGGCAGAAAGGTAATTTATTGAACTAATATTAATTTTCATGTTATCCCACATGCAAAAAAAAAAAAAAAAAAAAAAAAAAACATTAAAACATAACAGGTAAAGCTTCAAGTGTAAAATTGGTGTAGGCTAACGTTGCATGACTTTTAAATGTAATATTAAAACATAACTCAGTCAGGTAAAGCGGCAAGCGTAGAATGGGTGTAGGCTAGCGTTACATTAATTTACAAATATGTTACAAATATTGGACATTCAATAAATATCATTAAGTATCTATTTCAATGTGCAGCAGCTTTTCCAGCTTTTCTAATGCCTTTTCACATTATTAAATGTTCTCTAATCCAGAATGCTATTTCTTATTTCTTAATATAAATGAAATATATTTCTTAATTAGGGGTAATGAAAAAACCTTTGACTTCTAATCAGAATCCAACAGCAACATGACTTTGTTGAATAAACATGAGCAATGCACGTGTCAATCTCAAAACCGGGTCGCTTTTTTTTTTTATATATATATATATATTTTTTTTTTTACTGTATTTCTGAAGGAAACCGACTGTCTTCAGAAAATTATGGATGTCATTTTCATTTCATCTTGCCTGAGTGCAAGTCTGTGGGAAAGACGCTTCTGTTATGAATATTATTGATTACTTTAATATGAATGTCGGATTGAAATGAACATATGAGAGTAGTTAATCGTTTGCATAAGCATACTTTAACACTAATATAATGAGTATTAGAATAAAGTTTTTTTATTTTTTATTAACTATTTAATGCTCCTATAACTTTTATTAGGGTAAACAGGATTACACACCAGAGGATTGTTTTTACACACCAAAGGATTGAATGATTGAACCATTTTGAATTAATTGTGAATCTGGAATATGCATGTTTTTTTTTTTCTTTTAACTTAGTAGTTATTCTTGGCTGAATAACTCTAGAAGGTTTTCAGAAACCATTTTAAATTAAACATGTACACAGTTTGGATTAAATGAAAGAATAGTAAAAAAATAATAATAATTAACTAATAATAATTAGCATCTTTTAGTGTTTTGCTTTGGTACCAGATTTGGTACTGAGAACTGTGGTTTTTAACTGGTATTAGTAGCAAATACTGAAATTTTGCTTAACCAATCTCCTTTTGTGTGTGTGTGTGTGTGTGTGTGTGTGTATTTTTGTGTATTTGTGTGCACACATTTTTGAGGAAAAGTAGGTCACAATGGCTAAGATTAGTATTTAGTAAGGTTATATTTTGCACTCTACATTTTAGTGGTTTAGCTGGGATCGCAGGCTAACCACTCAGGATTTGGAAATATCATTATAATGAACTTATTCTGAAGTTACAGGTTGCTAATTAGAGTTTGTTTCATCTTTTGAACAGATATGGACACATTTTGTGTTTAATTTAACTGATAAAAGCATCATGACAACACAACTTCAGTACATCAGTTAATATCTTGTGTAAAGAAAACCTGCATGTAAAATAAGTTTGAAAAGATATTCTTGGAGAGGATGTGGTAGGTGTCTTGTAGTACCAGCATGCCCATCTGGGTTATACAGGTTCTCTCTCTTGTCTTATTTTTCTCTAATGTATCCAAAAGTACTATTATAAAACGGAAGTTCTGGTCCTGGATAATGTTTGGCTATAGGCATGTTATACTGACAACTGTGATGCACCTAGTCTCTGTGTCAGTCACTGTTGCTACTCCACTGTGGGTGACAGATTAAAGAGTTTGGTAAACAACAGAAAAATAAATGGATTAAAAGAGATGAACAGTTTAAGGAGTGATGCTTGATATTGAATGCTGATCATTTTGTGTGTTGCATTGGACAGAATGTGGCTTTCTTGAAAGATTGTACACAGCTGCATCAGACCTCAGGTTGGAATGCAAGTGATTCCTCAATAAAATCCAAACTATGCTGTGTACATCCATAATGCACACAGCTTTGGCAGTAGCTTGGGCTTTTAAGAGTTTTTCATGTTTTCTTTTGAAATGGCTATTAGTATCCCGAGTACACTTTAGAAGCTAAATACAAAAATGTTTTATTTCTTTGTCATATTCCTTTATTTTTCGGTCAAGAGGAGGTTTGCTTCCATTGTCAGCAAATATGTTAAATATGTATGGGTACACTTGCTTTGGGTGGAGTAAGGCTGGCTTTGAAGCAAACTTTGGACTTCCAGAATATAGGATATTCAATTTTAAAACACAGAATCTAGAAAAATAAAAACAGAGAAAACTAAATTTAAAAATAAATAAATAAATACATTGAATAGCATAGAGCCCAGTTATTAAAATTGTAATAAATCATTAAATTGCAACACTTGTATGATTTGATCAGTATTTAAACACAGCATTTGGGGAAAGTACAACGCTATGTAAAGAAAAAACAAACAAAAAAACACCGTAACATTTATCAATCTATCAATTTACTGCGGAAAAGGATGCTTGATATTGAATTTGGCAATCTACATCTTTAATTTGGATATATGTGTGTTGGTTGATACTACATGTTTAATTGTTTATGCCTATTCCTACATATAGATTACCTTTGCCATCACTTTGAAAACACTAATAAATAACTCTGCGAAATGTACAACCTATTCTCTTGTATTTTGAAGTTTGTGCAGATTAATTCACTTTAAAGTTAACCATAAACTGATTCACAAAAGTGCACACACACCAAAGCATCTCTTCCTGTCATCTACTACCGTGTTGCTAGGGAAACACTAATGCACCACTGGAAAAGAATAAAAATAGCAGGCCTTGTTTCACTGAAAGGTGAAGATCAGGCCTGCACAGTGCAGTTGTGCGTTGTGTTTTTGGTCTCTCAGCTACAGAGGCTTGACATCAGCATTGTTTTAATTGCAGCCACTGTGAGATGGGTATACTGTACTTTACGCTCAATAAACAAACATCTGTCACTAATTTAATAGCCCAATTTCCGTTCAGGATCATAATTGGATGAATTGGATTTTAGCTTTAATCAAGCTGTTGTTGAATAAATTACGTGTCCTCACTCAGTCAAACTAGGTTATCATTATCATTATGCTTTGTGTGATATATTAATAAAGTATAGTTTTTGTTTTAAATTTTTGACTGTCTTTCAAAAGAATGAACCAGATATCAATGTTTTAATAATTTATTACATTTAAATTAACTAAATCTGTCATCTGTTATTGAGTCTACAACAAATTATTTTAATAAAATTAATTTAAAATACAAATGTTTTGTATTATACACTACCATTTAAAAGTTTGGGTTATGTTTTTTTTGTTTTTTTTGTTTTTTTTTTTTAAGTTCTTGCTTATGCTCGCCAAGGCTGCATATATTTGATAAAAAATACAGGAAAAATGATACTATTGTAAAATAATGTTAAGTTTAATATGATTTCCATTTTAATATATATATTGTAATGCAATTTATTCCTTTGATGGCACAGCTGAATTTACAATAAAATACTGGCAACTAGGACAACTACTACTGTAAGAAAAATAACAATGCATATTACTAAACAAAAATTAAGTTATGATATATTTACAGTAGGAAATTTACAAAATAACTTCATGGAAAATGATCTTTACTTAATATCCTAATTATTTTTGGCTATTGCTTAGAAAATACCCCAGCGACATAAGAATAGTTTTGTGGTCCATGGTCACATTTATTCAGGGAATAATTGTTTTTGTAATGGTTTTCATACAATGGATTGAATTTTTATTTAATAATTAAATATACTTTTATTCTACATGACAGCAGTGCCAAAAGGAATCACTGTGAGTTTAAAACATTAATTTTTTAAGCAAAAGGCAGAAAAATGCTTTTTATGAAGTATGAACACGTAAGCTGGATGGAATGTCAGCTGAAATGTTTAAAAAAAATAATGTGTAGTTAACAATAATCAAAACAATTTTTTTCAAATATTTACTAGAAATATACTACATAGGACTACTAAAAACACACACACAAACACACACACACACACAAAAAAAAAAAAAACCTGAATGCTTATATATACAGTATAGACAGAATAGATGATGGATATGGTATATCATAAGTACTGCAGTAAACCAGATGTCTCTTTTAAACATGAATTCAAAAGTCTGTTTTTAGCATTGCACATGTTTAACCTGTTAACTGTTACCCTGTCCCGAATACGGAACGCCTACGTTGACTATACTATATTACAATCAAATCTAAACTAATCTTGACAAACTATATATCGTTGGGAAGGTCTAAGACTCCCAAATATATATTTTACCAATATTTTTTGTTAAAAATTATGTAGGAAAAGTGCACCCTCAGAAATCTACATTACAAAAGGAGTTTTGACCTTTGTTTAAAAAAAAAAAAGACTTCCTCGTTGACTTTTTCTCTGTCACATTTTAGAAATCATCAGAAGTTATATATCACTTGAAAACATGAAATCTAAAAATTCATCCTTTAAAACCCATTTTAAAATCAGACATTGCATTACCATGTAAATGGCACATCAAAATCATGTTACGAAATGTTTTCAGTCATGAATTATAAAAATTTAGGCTTGTATCATGCACCTTTAAGTCTATCTTCAAAAACGTGAGTGACAGTGTATTTGATATGCACTTTGATATGCACTCATTTATAATTTTCTTTTGTGTTTGAAATTTGGTTGATTCGACAGATTTTAAATATACATTTTTTGTAACAAATACTGAAATAGCTATTGAAGTGCATAGTTTAATAGCTATTAGGCTCTGTTGAATTTCATAATTTTTGTATTGTAACATATTTAGAAGATTCCCTAAATTAGATGAGAGAATATGAATTCATATGCAAGCATATGTAATCCTGGATCGATACCAAGTCTTAACTTTTGTTAAGTGGATTAAACTACATGTGTAGCATATGTAGCATGTTGATGATGACGAACAGACTTTGAGAGCTTTCAGATGAGAGTGAGGGGTTAAATGTTCCTTTAATTGCAGTTTAAAGAAGGAACAACACAAGAAATGCAATCCTCCCATGGCACACTGTTCACTGACTGATAACAGCTTCTAATATCATGAATCATCTGTGCTGGAAACTCACCATTTATTCTTGTGTAGAGGATGACTGTGTGTCTGGCTTTTTGTGTGTGTGTGCATGCATGTGTGTGTGTGAGAGAGAGAGAGAGAGAGAGAGAGAGAGAGAATGCTGCATAAAGGTTGCATAAAACCTAAATTCAGATATGTAACCATTAATGCCTTGTGTCCTAATTAGTGCAACACAACTTTTCTCCTGATTAGTTAGTGATTTTGCATAATTTTCTGGTTTCATTTGTGTTCACTGTGTGTTGAGGAGCAAATAAAGGGAAAAAAAAGTAATAAATGCACAAATGAAAATGCTTGGCCAGTGTATTGGGGAAGTCATGGCCTAATGGTTAGAGAGGTTAGGGTTGTGGGTTCGAGTCCCGGGCCGGCAATACAATGACTGAGGTGTCCTTAAGCAAAGCACCGAATCCCCAACTGCTCCCTGGGCGCCGTAGCATAAAGGGATGCTGCCCACTGCTCCGTGTGTGTGTGTGTTCAATGCTGTGTGTGTGCACACTTTGGATGGGTTAAATGCAGAGCATGAATTCTGAGTATGGTTCATACTTGGTTGTATGTCACTTCACTCACTCACTTCACTTTGCCCTCTTGTTAGACCATGTCTTCATGCAGTTACTGCAGCTCAAAGGATTACTTTCAAATGCCAGTTCTATTAAACAGTATGTGTTGTTTTTGAGATAGCTGGCTGTAGATGTGTTTGACAACATTTAATGCCTGATGTGGTGCCCCTTGTGGCAGTGCTGAGTGATAGCATAGCATTATGAAATGTGCATAAAACTAGCTTTACACTAGTGTCGAAAATTTTAAGTGTTTGAAAAAATTGGTAATTGATAAGGATTCAGTATAGCCTTATTTTGTGCATTGTACAGTATGAACATAATTTGTTAGTGGTTTATATGTGGCTTTATCTATTTGCCTACATAGTTTCTAGTATCAAATGTTCCTGTTATGCCACATATCGTGATTGTACATCTTCAGTGTTTCATCTCTGATCTGTGTGTCTACAGGCTTTGGATCAAGACAGAACCTCATTGCAGAAGGTCAAGAAGTCAGTGAAAGCCATTTATAACTCTGGCCAGGGTATGTACAAAACCACACACACACAAATGCTGGTTTTGTTAGGGCTGTAAAACAATTAAACACACTTACTAAATTCCCAATCACTTATATTTTTCAGGCAGTGTCATGTGTAAGGTGGTGTGCTGTATGTTTAGTGTTAATGTTAAAACAAATGGCTAGATTACAGTTAGCATTAACATGTTTCTGGCTGATGCCACACCAGCTTCATTTGCCCCCACAAACACCAACCTACAGTACCTATTCAATTTTGCACACTGTATAGATGCATTCTGTGCTCAGGTGTGTGTGTGTGTTTTTTCCATGAAATTAAGCAGGATCCATTTTTATTATATGGAAACATATGAAACTGTATGTTGGAATTTATTTTCCTCTTAATTGGCTAAATACGCACAGTTATTGATTGTAAAAAAAAATAAAATAATTCCCCCTATGTGTGTATATCTGTTCTTACAGTGTTAGTTTTTTTAGTTAGGTTTATTATTATTATTATTATTATTATTATTATTATTATTATTATTTTATTTTTTAATTAATGCTGTTACTATTAAATTTTTATTCATCAATGAATCCTACATAAAATTACCAGTTTCCGCAAAAATATCAAGCAGCACAACTTTTTTTTTTTAACACTGATAATAAAATATGATTCTTGAGCATCAAATCAACATAGCAGTATGATTCTGAAGGATCATGTGATGCTGAAGACTGGGGTAATGGCTGTTGAAAATTTAGCTGTTCATCACAGGAATAAATTACATTTTAAAATATGTTATAATAGAAAACAGTTATTTTAATTTATTCTCATTTATTCAAATAAATGCTGCCTTGGTGAGCATATGATACTTTATTGTAAAACAAAGCAAAAGCAAAAATCCTCCTGACCACAATCGTGTTAATGGTAGTGTATATTCAAATTTATTCATTTAGATTTGTATAGCACAATTGGATTTATGAATACATAAATGGATTATTCTTCTGATTAATCAAAAAAAAATTAATAGTATGACCCCCATTGTGTGAAAAAAAAAAAAAAAAGCTTGATCATGGTTATATAGCAGAAAGTTTGAGTTTGCAATTTGATAAAAGCAAACATTTCTTGAGTACAAAATTATTTTCACTGATGAATGATGTACATGAATACCAGGGAAATTTTCGTAGCGAGTTATTTATTTCATGTAGTCTTCCAGGAACTAGACAACACACTACCATTGAGTCTTGAACAAGGATGTATACTCTTCAAATGCATGACATTCATCTGTTTGAATTGTGTTAATTTTTCATCAGATCATATTCAAAATGAGGAGACGTACGCCCAGGCTTTGGATAAGTTTGGTGGTAACTTCATTAGTCGGGATTATCCAGATCTGGGCACGGCCTTCGTTAAATTCTCCACTCTGACTAAAGAGCTCTCCGCCCTCCTCAAGAACATGGTGAGTCCTCCATGTGAACATATGTTCAAGCCAGAACGACTGGACACCCAAGACTGAATGGATTTTAAAAGTGTCTGTTTTCTATGATAGAAAGAGATCTGTACAACTTCCTGTAAAATCATGAGTTGAACTGTCAAAACTAGACTTGTGCTGGTATTCGGTAATGTGATATATCACGGCAATTAATATGCACAATATTGTTATCGTGGGATCTTCTAAATACCATGAATAATTATATATTACAAATTATTCAAAATTTGGAATAAATTTTAAGAATTCTATTCCCATCAACAAAATGCACAACACCACTGTATGCTGCTTGAAAGACACATGCACTCTGATGAGAAGCACGTGGGGGAACACTGAGAGACGCTCTGAATGAAAGCACATTCACTCTCTGACAGCAGATGGCGCTAAACTGCAGAAAATGCAGTCCTTACCCATGAAACCCCACAAATAAACCAGCTGACCTAATTTCTAAAGCATATTTAAATAATTGTAAATAGCTAATCAGATTTGTGTATTTGCTATGATGTTCATCACAGTGCAAAATACCTAAGTATTAAGACTTAATAGGTTATTTTAATCTGGACTACAACATACCATAGATATTGTTTGAAAGTGTTTTGATTTTTTTTTTTTTTTATCATCAATTTACATTTTACATTACAGCTTCATTTTTAACATTAGCTAATTCATTAGTTAACATAAACTGCCAATGAAATATTCTTCTGAATATTCATTCATCTTAGGTATTCAATATTTAATAACACACTGTTAAAATCTAAAGTTGCAACTGTGTTATTTAATGAGCTAACATGAACTAAAACTTAATTTTTTTAACTAAGATGAATAACTTCTGCAGCAAATGTAGCTATTGCTCATTGTGAATGTTAATGGTTAACTAATGAGATCTTATTGTAAAGTGATATCTATGGGTCTTTATAGTTATTTTGCACTTTAATCTATGCAAAACTTTTAACTTTACATATTTTTCTGTATTGCTTTATTGTATTTAAATGTTCAGTAATTTTGTAATAAGAAAAAAAACGTTTTTTAACCTGTTATACTGTATTATGAGCACTTTTTTCAATACCGTAATAATACCGTTGTTTACCGTGATAAAAGCATGAGCAATTAATCGAAACAGGAAAATTTGATACTGGCATATCCCTAGTCAAAACATAGATTGTTTCTGTTTGTGTTGAAGCCCAGTGTAAGGACAGATTTAAGAAAACTGCATGAAAAGGTGATTTACGGACTGTTCACGTCAGCGTATAATCCTGTAAATGGTACTTTCCAGCAGTTTCTGTCTATGTGTTCTGGCGTTTCTGATTTCTGGACAGTATCAGAAACGGACTGTTTAGTGTGCGGCAGTTTTCCAGTCCGCTCACTAACTAAACTAAAGACATGGACGGAAATGTTTACTCACTCAACGGTAAATCCACGTACATCCCCATGCATGACAATAGTCTCCGCAAAATCCAGGCAGTTAAATCTCCGTACAGTAAATGGAAACTCATGTGTCAGTAAACGCCTATAAATTACTGTACACTTAATGATTTAAATGCTACAGGCCTTCTATACAAAAATGTCATATGCACTTATAAAAACTGTCAACAAAGCTAACAAACACAACAAGGCATCAACTAAACTCAATTTTTATTTTTCATCAAATGCAAGACTGCAAACATTTAATTTATTCTATTGTCCAATAGAATAGTCCAGAGCAGTTCAACTGCCTGCTGTTCTTCAGAAAAATCCTCCAAGTCCTGCAAATGTTTTTGTTTTCCTGCATCTTCTGCATATTCGGCCCATGTCTGACAATGACTAATGTTTTTGAGATCTAACTTTTTACTGTGAGGAAAAATGAAGGACTCATACACAACTATTATAAAAGGTGAAAACATTGGTCACTGATGCTCCAGAAGGAAACACAATGCATTAAGAGATGGGGGTGTACATTTTGAACAGGATAAGTAAATTTTTCTTGTTTTGTTTAAAGATAATATCGGTTTATATAATAAAACACACTTTCTATAGATACACTGTACAGTTTTCATTGTTTAAGCACAAGTTAGAATGATGAAACAAAATATGATAATACAAATGTTATGAAAAACAAAACAAAAAAAAACAGGCGGTTATTTTGTTAGCTGGATTATAAGGTCACATATGTATATATATATATATATATATATATATATATATATATATATATATATATATATATATATATATATATATATATATATATATATATATTGACAGAGTAAGCATATTTGGCCTGCTGTCGTCTGGGAATGGAGGTGAGAAAAGCGGTGATAAATAGACTTCTTCTGATGCAATTGGTTGGATTATCTGAAAATGTTTCTCCTAAACTTTGTTAAAATAAACTTCTTTAAAAAAAAAAAAAAAACGTAAACAAAGCTAGTCAAAGTGATTTGGTAACTGAATAAAAGATAACTTTAGTAATAGAATGGTATTCAAAAATGGTGTTCAAGTACCTGATTGATGACAGTTCTTTAAAGACCAGCAGTTTTCCAGAAGAATGGCAACATTTGCTATCTGACATTAAAACATTCTAATTTTTTATATATATATATATATATATATATATATATATATATATATATATATATACACATTAAAACATATACATTAAATCACATCATAATAAAACAAAATACATTGTAGATTTCTAAAAATTAAAACTTTGAACACTGACATGAACAAAATTGTAATTTGTGCTGCGCTTTGAATATTATGATATATTAACAAATTAAGACACACCATTTCTCCTCCAATGCTGTCTCCGGTGAATAAGAAGTCAGCTGCACTGTTTGTAGACTCTGAAATCAGATCACCAGAATGTGTCTGCAGATTTGTCAATGGGGAATATGGCATCAACTAAAGCACAATAGCTAAACTAACATTAATATTAATAGCATAATAACATTAATAGTAATAAAGATAACTTTTAAAAATCTAAAGTTACGTAGCAGTTGCTAACTAAGTTAGCAGTTAATCAAGATATCTAGACTAATTTTACAACATGAACCCACTCAAATACATCCATTACAACACTTAATATTAAGCTTTGGTTAACAGCTTATTTAATAGAAATACAGTTTGAGAGAAATAATACAACACTGAATGGATTTCAATGTTATGTCCTGAAAAAAAAAAAAAAGTAATTTAAATGATTTTATGAATTTGAATGCGAGGCCTGGAATGTCGTGATATTTTGCGTGATATATTACTGTTCATTACATCTATTACCAAACTACAACAAACCCCAAGATGCAGCACTACTGCGAATAGTGTGGGTTTTATTTTATTAATCTCACTCAAATTTTGCGATTCTGATCAAAAGAGATTTTTAGATTTGTTCAGTTCAGATTAAACGTACAGTATGGAATTTTTGGCCACCAGGGGTCTCTAAATCAAAATAATAACATAAGATGTACTTTGATGACGTACTTTGATGGGAGTTGTTGTTCATTGGAACACTATCATTCCTCACTCATTCTAACTTAGTATTTTGACAGTCACGTCTTTTCGAACGGAGAGATTTATGAATTATGAGACCCCTATCAAATCAATATTCCATCTAGCTAGTAGTAATATTTGTTAAAAAAACACGGTCGCCTTTCGTTGATAATTATAATTACGTTTATACTATGAAATCGAACAAGATAGTGAACTGCATTTGAAGCTACTTTATCCAGCTAGATATAGAACAAATGTAGATTTACATTATACTATACATGAGAGCTAGTCCGTCTGCGTTTTACACAAGACATCATCGATTCACAAAATATACGGATAGATACAGTTAGCTGAATGGATGCATACCTGTTTATCAGAATGCAATTGAGTTCGGCATCTCTCTGTATTTTCTGCTTGTCACGAAACTCTATCTTGGAAATGCAACTCTAATATTTACCCGTGTCTTGTTTCTTATCTTGTCCCAAAACCTTATTGGGTCATTTATTTCACCCGTACGTTTGCACTTCACAGAACGTGCAGGCAAAGCATAATCATGATCCATAACTAAATTATTGATTGAGGTATAAATACGAATATAAACAATATAAATATAAAATATAATAGTCTCGATCAAGGCTAGCTACTACTTTTTCTTCTTTGTCTCATCTTTGCTTCTGTTCACCTTTGTATTTGGTGGTTCCGCAGGAAGTTAGATAAACTAGAGGGGTCAAAGTTTATATGACGCCATAGACGGGTGACGAAACGGAAATAAAGAAACGTGCCGTGTTTTCTAATTAAACTATAATTTTCTCCGGATTTGAAAGTTCGTGGAAACTGTCGGGATAATGTAAGTACACAACTATAAAATATATATAACATAGATATAGTGATTTCTGCTATTCTTAAAGCAGAAAAATTACATATTGCGCCTTTAATTTAAAATAACTGGATGATTCATTTTTAACTGATAAACATCACGAAAAAACATGACGGTATTTACTCCCTTAATTATGATATTAACCAAATTGTAAAAAAATAAAAATAATAATAAAAAAATATATATATTAATAAATTAACCATGGTACACTAACCATAGTTTTTCATGGTATCAAGTTTGTAGTGAAAATGCCGTTAGCAGTCAAACAATTTTTTATATTATAAAACCATGGTTTAGTTTTTATGATGGCTGGTGTAGGCTGCTGGAAATCTCTGAACATGAACACGTCTAGTGTGTGCAATCAGAAATGTCCTGTATCCAGAAATCTGGGTCGTACACCTTAAGTTTCACTGAAATTTCCCAAATTTCTCTTTTCATGCAGTGGGATATACAGCATATAAACTCTCTTTAGAGTGAATCAGCCTCTGAAAGGTGTTAAAGAACTTAAAATGTGTGTGCTTCTACACAGATTGTAGAGTTCTCTGCGTTGGTGTTGGAGGCGGATGCGTTCAGAGGACAGAGATGTGTGAAATGTGTGAAAATTGTGTGTCTGGTTAATGTGTGAGTAAGAGGGGCTTTTGTAATCTATCCTGCTCTCTTCCTGGCTGAAACGTTGAGACAGAGCCATCAGTTTTGAGTGTAGGCGTTGCAGTAGCTACAGTGCATCTCCTTTTCACCCCTCATATGCATGCAAACACACACATTCCTAAATCACTGTGTGAATGCTGGCAAAAGCGCTACGGAAGGGAAGTCAGATCTGTGTGAGCGGAAGCTCATTGTTCCAGCACTGCACAGCTGCTCAACATGTGCTGAAAAAAGTGGGACTATGTATTATTTTAATTTTTATTTCACTTTTTATCAGTGTTTTTTCTTAATTAAAATGTTTAAAGTGCTTTCAGCTGACTGTTAACCAGATGTTGTCAACAAGAGAGAAGCTTTATGGCCTTCCTGGGGGTTTAAAAACATGGAACCAGGAAAATAAAAACATGATGTTTGAAATTGAAGAAATTAATTAATATTCTGGTAAACTCTGGTCAATTAATTTAATCAACAAACATAATGAAAACATCTTATCATACTTTATAAATCTTGTTAGAGTTCCATGGTACACTGATAATATCAGAATGTGATCTCATGTTACGGTGATATTCTTCTTAATGATTACAATAATCATGTATTGCATACCATGGTATCCTTCCTTACATTCTATCCTTTCCTCCTTAATTCTTTCTTTACTTTATAGCCAATATATGATGATACAGTTTTCACAAAATATTCTTGTTGCATCTTATACTGTAGTTACTACAATAAAATCTAGTGGTTGACAAAGCCAAGGCCGGTATATCAGCTGATAGGTTTTTCTGTTTGGCCAATTAATGTCTCAGACTTCATTAGATTAAAGTCTTTGTTTAACAGTTCTGTCTAATAAAATACATATATCATTTATGCAAGTCTATGAATATCTGATAACACAAACCTCACAAACTTTAGCGGAGCTATATTCAGTTGGTCTGTAGTATATTGTATGTTATAGTCATAATCATGTGAACTGTATGTAAAATAAATGTGTGCACAGACTTACAGCAAGATAACTGAGTGCACAGTGTTTTTTTGTTGTTTTTTTTATTTTTTTTGTTATACAATTTATTTGTTTGTGGAAATAATATAATTCAATAATATAAAATATTTTTAGATAGTGTGTGTGTGTGTGTGTGTGTGTGTGTGTGAAATATAAATGTATTTTTTGTAAATGTCTTGATCATTTTCATTGTGGCCCTGAAGTTTTTAATGTGCTCTTAAAATTTTCAAATTAGGAGCACATGCGTGTCGTCATAACTGGTATTTGTGCTCTGTATGTATACATGGTTTTCCTCCACTGTGCTAGCGTATTTTCAGTCTTACAACAGAATTAACATTTCCCTGATTAATTTCCTCTGGATCCTGTTCAATCAGTATGTCCTCTCAATTTCAACAATGCCCCCCTGAGGACCGCAACCTCTCTGGAACGCTGATGGTCTGATTTAGACAGATTACATGCATCCTTGTTTTTCACATAGCGGGCTATCAGCATTCACACTGTGTCTGCTAAGTCACGCAACTATTGGCATTATGCTGTGTGGCTAATTGTTTTCCTCCTGCAACTAAGGCTTGAAAAACGAGTTCAGTCATCAATAACTTAGCAGCATAAAACAGGGTTAAGCTGCAGAATAATTTCTTTCGGATTTCTGCTGTCACATCTCTTTCTCAAAAGAGGCACTTTGTTGTCTAGCAGCACTGCTTTTAGTCTGTTTTGGCACTTAGCTGAGGTATTTATCACTCTGAAACAAGAGCTTCCATTTAGAGACACTAAAGAAAAGTGAAGAATAGAGGAAGTAGATAGAAATACTACGTTATGGTTTATCTCCCCATCACAACAATCCTTATTTATAAAAACTTTACATTTGTATGAAATAAAAAAAAAATAATTTCATTGTGGTTGCAATTTGTTGAAGCCTTTCAGTGTGGAGGAGTATCTTTCAGCATTGGTATTAATTTGCCATCTGCATTATTTGTCCTATATGAAGAAAACAAACACCATTTTAAAAATATTGATTTATGACTAAGTCAGGATTAAAATGTATATTGTTCAGCATTTTAAGGCAGTAAGATAATTATCTTTACTGGTGACTCAAAAGTAGAGAAGTTCCTTTTTCTTTTCCTGATACCGATTCCAATACCTGGGCTCAAGGTATCGGCCGATACCGAACACTGATCCGATACCTGGGTGTGTATCTGTATATATTTTTATAATCTAGCATGAATTTGACAGTACTATTATTTATTTTCTTAAGCGAAAAAGAACTTGAAATGCAGCCAAAAATCTAACACCGCAAACAAAAAAGGTATTTTAGTTTTACAATATAACTGTATAAAAAAACTGCAACAAATAAGTCTAGGAATATAAAAAAATGATATATTAATCAGATAATCTCTTTACAACAAAACAAGCAAAAAACAAGCAACCGTCTAAGCATAATTATTAATATTAATAGAGACATATTATTATTAGTACATAGAGACATACAGTAGCTTAATCTACTGTAGGCCTCAACAGTAGCTTAATATATTGTCAATTTACTCACGTTAAACCGAACATTTATTTTGATGGGTTGCCATAAAGATCTTTGAGTGTCTGTGTTTATGATATGACATTTTTCTCAAATGAAATGGTAAATTCTCATGAAGTGATGGTTTATGCGTCCGTGTCTTCATATAGTGACACACGGCAGAGACTACAAAACAGCGAGCTCCCGCGCATCTGCGCCCGTCACCCACAGAGATGTAGATTTTGCAGGAGTAATATTTAAATAGTATTTTACAGTTTAATATTCACAGACACTATATTCGGCTACAGTCTGGAGCCCTGCGCTTAGACTAACACGGAAGCAACTGAACGCAGCTGCGGGTACTGAATATACTCGGGAGTCGGTAACTTACTACCGTTACTACAGAGATGCTTGTATCACCACATTTGTACATTTTCAGCACCGACTTGGTAGTGAAGTGCCAGTACTTATGGCATCCCTAGTCACCGTTTTACTGTCTGGTTGGTCCAGTCTGAAATACTGCTAAACAGCAGACATACTGCTTATGCGTTTTCATTTCTTCTTCGCTGATCTAAACAGGGGTTGCTTGTGGCAACCTCTGATCTATAATATAGAACTGTATTGCTCATGACGTCATTAAAGTGAAGCCGCCGCGCCGCCATATTGGTAATCCCTAGTGTGTGAAAACGTTCCATTGAATTAATAGGAATTTGTATGATTTTAATGAGAAAACATCACCTGACAAGTCAGCGTTTATAATTATGAAGTATCTCTGTACATTATTACAATGCAAACACCCTAGGCATGTAAACGGTTATTTTTTAAATGTTGGGAATTTCCTCTACTTATTAAAAAGCTAAGTTCATTACAGTAGTGAGCATCATAAACATGATAAACATTAGACGGACATGACCTCAACATATAAAACAAACGACAAAGTGCTCATTCTGAAATCTGAATTTATTCAGAGAAATTAACTGACTATATACAGTACGGATTTAAAGACATAAAGATTTATTTCCCAGATTGTAAGTTAAGTTTTTAATTTCATTATAGAGCAATATTAACAACATAATTGTATTATTCATTGTAATATATTAAAATCCATTTCTGATACTAATACATTCGTTTAATAATTCCTGAATATTTATATTCATAAAGAAATAAGGTATATTTTGTGTTGGATCATTATATTACCTGTCTCATCAGTGCGCAGCAGACACCTAAACGATTTAAATATATCGCTTATCCTCCCCCAAAAGACCATAAACACTGCAGATAACATCTGAAGTAAACATTCATTTATTACACATAACATAAAAACAAGTCCTGTTTGACTGATTTGCTTCAAATCGAGTTATTTTAGGACAGCGGTTTGAATGTAACTCAATGGTCGACTCTGCTGGTAGGGATTAGTAAAATGGCAGATCAGACACTTCCGGTGGCTTCACTCTCTGTTGGCAGTTTAGAACGTGATGAGCGATCCAGTCATATATATATAGATCAGTGGTGGCAACACGGCACAACTTACTGTGTTTGCAATGCATTCTGAGCAGCGAAGAAGAACATGCAGCGGTTAGGCAAAGCTTGCGGTCATAACTAGGTCTTGTTTAAGAAAATGGTATCGGATCAGTATATGGGTTCATGTACTCGCCGATACTGATGCCAGAACTTGTTGTGGTATCAATGACATTTCTGATACTAGTATCGGAATCGGAACAACTCTACTCAAAAGGCATCGAATACAAGTACTATATCAGGTGACTTTAGAAATTCACCTTCTCCAAGTATTATAGTCTTGACTCATGGTCTTTACTTTACTTGATACAAGGCTTTTATAGTAACTTTGAGTTTGAGTGCCTGCTTGTTTTTTTTTTTTTTTTTTTTTTTTCATACAGATTTTTTGATTGTGTTCCATTCATTCATTGTTTCGGTGCCATTTAAAAAAAAAATGACACTGTGGCAGATTTTTTAAAATGTTTTATTTAATTTTATTTAGCAAGCATCATCCAAGATAATCATATAATTGTTAAGTAAATGTCATGCATTTTTGCATGGCTGAATGATATATGGACCAGTCGCCATATTATTGTACAATTCAGGGCTCCAAACGGTGACTGTAACAGTCAAATTTGCAATATTAATAATATTAAATTGTGAGTGAGGTTTTTGCTGAGGTCACCACTGGTGACTAGGCCTATGTATTTACGTGTTATAACTTAAAGGTGCCACAGATTGCAAATATCACTTTTATAAGGTGTTTAAACACAGCTGTGTGGCCACAGTGTGTGCAACAACCAGCCTATAATGGTAAAAATCCACTCACTCGTTTTATAATTCAAATCATAAACAGTCTCTCTACACAAGCAGTTCCAGATTATGATGTTATAGTCGGTGAAAGTCCCGCCCATTTGTGACACTCTGTCTTGTTATTATATACACAGCCCTGAGTGAGAAGCTGCAGGCCGCCATTACTGTTCTCTTGCTGTAGTTGCTGGAGATACAATGTCAGTGCCAAATAGCCATTAATAGTGTCATTGATTGTGTTGCACCAACGAACACAAGAGTCTTTATATATACGGCTGAGGACTAATGCTGTGCTTCACGAATGCTGCCTTCATGTGCTACCAGAATGATCGTGAAAAGGAATGTGGTAGTTAAAAATTTGGGGTTTGGAAGCAATGAGTGAGGTCAGTAGCACGGTCACCGTAACGCAGGTATTCCCGCGAGCATGAGTTGTTGAAGCTCCACACTTTTCTGAGAAGGGAGCAGGGTTGCCAGCTTTTCACAACAAAACCCTCCCGCGGACATGAAAAGCTAAACATTTTAAAATACTTGGCAATACTGGAAGGAAGGCGTGAGCTGCAGCTCATTTTCATTTAAAGGTGCTGTAGGGAACTTTTGTAAAAAAAATATTTTTTACATATTTATTAAACCTGTCATTATGAATATGAGACAGATAATCTGTGAAAAAAATCAAGCTCCTCTGGCTCCTCCCAGTGGTCCTATTGCCATTTGCAGAAAGTCATGCGCTCCCGGTAAAAACAACCAATCAGAGCTGCGGTCCATAACTTTGTTTGTGCTCAAAATGTAGAAAAATGAACATAATAAGCGAGTACACCATGAATCCATTTTCGAAACCATGTTTTTAGCTTGTCCTGAATCACTAGGGTGCACCTATAATAAGTGTTTATATTCAGACTATTTTAGATTGCTTCGGGGGTACGGCGGCGGAGTAACCCAGTAACTTTGTGATTCTTCATAGACATAAACAGAGAGAAGTAGTTCCGGCTACGATGTTCTTCTGCAAGACGCAAGCAGTTCTGTTTATTAACCGCTAGAGCGTCAAAAGTTCCCTACTGCAGCTTTAAAGGGGACATACACATAAACAGAGCGTTTTGGCTCATACCCTAAAAGTGGCAATTGCAAGAAGCTGTAAAAAATTATCGGTAGCACTTTATTTTACAGTCCTGTTCCTCATGTGCATACTATGTACTTATTATAGTAATTACAATAACTATGTAACAACTAGGTACTAACCCTAAACCTACCCCTTAACCTAACCCTACCCCATGTAGTTACCTTGTATTACCAGAACTTTCTTAGATAAATACACTGTAAGTACACTATAAGTACATATTAGTACACGTACTGTAAAATAAAGTGCAACCAAATTATCTGTGGGGCATTTTGAAATAAAACCTTGCATACACACACATCAGAGAACAACTTAAAATATTGTATCAATACAGTCTATGGCAACTTTAAAAATGTGCATGCAATGCCTTTTTTCCAGTTTGTTTTGCGATTGCATCATTTGCTATGTTCAAATATTAAACTGAGACAACGCGTATCAAAGTTATAGTGGAAATAAAAGAGTTTCAAACAGTCCTCATCTCTGCCACACAGCAGCGCTGACACACACCTGATAAACACAGATCAGTTGTGCATCATGAGAGAGTCTGACATGACAGAGACGTATGAAGTGAATGTGTGGAAAAACAGCATCTATATTGGGCACAATTTGAACAAACTACAACAGGTAAAGCTGTCAGCTGTGTAGATATTGCCAATATTATTAACAATTCTTGTTAATAATCATTACTAATATGGCTACTTAATAAGATCTTAGTATATGCTGTGCTCTGTTAAACGCGTGAACTTCATTATTTGTAGCTCACTTTCCGCCAAGAAATCATAAAAAACTTTGTAACTTTTTAATAAACAAAGTATCAGCTTTAAAATTATTCAAAATTCATAACGAAATACAAACAATAAATACAGTTGGAGCTCTTTAATGTTTCCAAGGCGATTGCTTTAGTGCCTCAGTTCAAGCAGCAATTAACCCTTTAAATCTTTCTCTTTACTACTATAGTACATAATGATCATGAATTAACATCAAAAGGTAGGCTATTTTATAAGAGAGCCTACAGTACAACTTACTGAAATGTCTCATGTAAAAGCTCATTCAGGGTTTCAAACTGCAGAAAATGTGTAAAACTTGTAAACATTGCAACGTAATATACATTTCCCCTAAAATAACCATTCAGTGTCCATAAGTGTCACAGTGCGTCTGGTCTGTGTATCACTGGGTGTCCACTAGAGGTCTCACTTTCCCTTATTTGGTCACTTTCCTCCTTGTTGTGTAATTGATTGTTTCCCCACCTGTCTCCTGTTTCCCTATTATCCTTCTGTGTATTAAATACCCAGTCTGTCTTAGTCTGTGTGACGGAGTCCTTGTTGAATGTCGTTTGGATGTACTTTCCTGGGTCTGTTTTCCCGTGTGTTTTTGTGTTCGGATCTCATGGTTTTGACCCGGCCTGGACTGTTTATTCTTTTGGATTTGCCCTATAAATAAAGATACATACCTGCACATGGTTCTCTCTTCTCGTTCCTGAAACGCCTCACGTGACAGAAGGACTCCGTCACCAAGAGAACCAGCAGGTATGTCTGCCCATGCCTCATCCCCAGTCACAGAGCGGGACAGAGGCGGTTTTGAAGGAACTCGCCTGGTGGTTTTCCGCGGAACCAGGGGAGGTCGTCGAGGAGGAGGTGGGCGAGAGGAAGCACGGCGCAAGATGGCCACCGACCCAGCGCCGCTGTGGTGCGTAACCACCAACCCCGCACCACGAGGCCAGATGGAAGCCAGCCTCACCCCACAGGGCAAGATGGCTGCCAGCTCAACACCAACGCCCAAGAGGGCCGCTGATACCCTTCTCGACTACTTCGAGATGCTATCGAGAATACTAGAAGTTCCCAAGACGGTTCACGTCATGGCTGCTGAGCCAGCGCTTCAGCACAAGATGGCCGTTAACCCAGCGCCACAGCTCAAGATGGCCGCTTAGCCAGCGCCACAGCACAAGATGGCCGCCAGCCCAGAGCCACAGCACAAGATGGCCACCAGCCCAGCGCCACAGCACACGATGGCCGCCAGCTTAGAGCCACAGACCAAGATGGCCACCAGTTTAGAGCCACAGCACAAGATGGCCGCCAGCCCAGAGCCACAGCACAAGATGGCTGATTCAACGCCTGAGTCGCCAGTACAGGTGCCACCGACTCGCCGTCATAGAGGGCGGAGGACGAGGAGACAGGCGTCGACCGTCCCTCAAGGCCTGGAGGACGTTCCCGAGCGGACCGTTTCCGTTCCCGAGGCGGTGCCCGATGCTGTTCCAGACGCCGAGGCGGTGCCCAATGCTGTTCCAGAGGTCGAGGCGGTGCCCAATGCTGTTCTGGAGGTCGAATTGGGGCCCGATGGCGAGGCCATGCCCAATGCTGTTCTGGAGGTCGAGGTGGTGTCCGATACCGAGGCGGTGTCCGAGGTCGTGGCCGATACGGTTTTGGAGGCCGAGGCGGTGACCGATGCTGTTCCGGAGGCCGAGGCGGTGCCCAATGCTGTTCCAGAGGCCGAGGCGAGGCCCGAAGCTGTTCCAAAGGTTGAAGCGAAACCCGACGCTGTTCTAGAGGCCCGGGCGGTGCCCGATGCTGTTCCAGAGGGCGAGGCGAGGCCCGATGCTGTTCCAGAGGTCGAAGCGAAACCCGACGCTGTTCTGGAGGTCGGGGCGGTGCCCGATGCTGAGGCCGAGGCTGTTCCCGAGGCCGAGGCTGTTCCCGAGGAGGTGCTCGATGCTGTTCGAGAGGCCGAGGCAGTGCTTGATGCTGCTCCCGAGGCGGTGCCCGATGCAGTTCATGAGGCGGTGCCCGATGCTGTTCCCGATGCCGAGGCACAGTCCGTTGCCGTTCTGGAGGCCGAGGCGGTGCCCGATGCGGTTCCCAAGGCCGAGGCTGTTCCCGAGGCCGAGGCTGTTCCCGAGGAGGTGCTCGATGCTGTTCGAGAGGCCGAGGCAGTGCTTGATGCTGCTCCCGAGGCGGTGCCCGATGCAGTTCATGAGGCGGTGCCCGATGCTGTTCCCGAGGCGGTGCCCGATGCTGTTCCCGATGCCGAGGCACAGTCCGTTGCCGTTCTGGAGGCCGATGCGGTTCCCGAGGCGGTGCCTGATGCTGTTCCCGAGGCCAAGGCTGTTCCCGAGGAGGTGCTCGATGCTGTTCGAGAGGCCGAGGCAGTGCTTGATGCTGCTCCCAAGGCGGTTCCCGAGGCGGTGCCCGATGCAGTTCCCGAGGCGGTGCCCGATGCTGTTCCCGAGGCCGAGGCTGTTCCCGAGGAGGTGCTCGATGCTGTTCGAGAGGCCGAGGCAGTGCTTGATGCTGCTCCCGAGGCGGTGCCCGATGCAGTTCCCGAGGCGGTGCCCGATGTCGAGGCAGTGCCCGAGGCGGTTCCAGAGGCCGAGGTGGTGCCCGAGGCAAAGTCCCATGCGGTGCCCGAGACCGCTCCCGAGGCCGTTACCAAGGCGGTGCTTGACGCCATTCCCGATGCAGTGTCCGAGGTCGCTCCCGATGTCTTGACCGAGGCGGTGCCCGAGACCGTTCCAGAGCCAAGTCAAGTCACTGGGTGGCCGGCTGCTCCGCCCTGGGGGGCTCTGGCGGTGACCACAAGGCCGTGGCGGTCTTCCGCTCCGCCCTGGGGGACTCTGGCGGTGACCACGAGGACGTGGTGGTCGTCCGCTCCGCCCTGGGGGACTCTGGCGGTGACCACACGGCTGTGGTGGTCGTCCGCTCCGCCCTGGAGGACTCTGACTTTGACCACAAGGTCGTGGTGGTCTTCCGCTCCGCCCTGGAGGGCTCTGGCCTTGACCACACGGCTGTGGTGGTCATCTGCTCCGCCCTGGTGGACGCCTCAACATGTCCTTCATGGACTTCTGTTTTGTGTTTTTTGAGTTCTGTTATGTTTCTGTCTGTTCCCTTTAGTTTGTCTGGCCCTCCTTCCCTCCCCCTGAACCTCCTCCGGTCCTCCTCCCTCCTGGTATCCCTGTTTTATGTTTACATTTCTGGTGTTTCCCATGTTTTCCTTTTCCGGCCCTCCGTCCCTCCCCCTGAGCCTCCACCTGTCCACCTCCCTCCTGGTCTCTGTGTTGTCTTGTCTTGGAGCGTCTGGGAGCCGCTCCGTAGAGGGGGGGGTTATGTCACCTCGGGAACAGCCTCGGCCTCAGCATCGGGCACCGCCCCGACCTCCAGAACAGCGTCGGGTTTCGCTTCGACCTCTGGAACAGCATCGGGCCTCGCCTCGCCCTCTGGAACAGCATCGGGCACCGCCCGGGCCTCTAGAACAGCGTCGGGTTTCGCTTCAACCTTTGGAACAGCTTCGGGCCTCGCCTCGGCCTCTGGAACAGCATTGGGCACCGCCTCGGCCTCCGGAACAGCATCGGTCACCGCCTCGGCCTCCAAAACCGTATCGGCCACGACCTCGGACACCGCCTCGGTATCGGACACCACCTCGACCTCCAGAACAGCATTGGGCATGGCCTCGCCATCGGGCCCCAATTCGACCTCCAGAACAGCATTGGGCACCGCCTCGTCCTCTGGAACAGCATTGGGCACCGCCTCGGCGTCTGGAACAGCATCGGGCACCGCCTCGGGAACGGAAACGGTCCGCTCGGGACTTTGACCACAAGGTCGTGGTGGTCTTCCGCTCCGCCCTGGAGGGCTCTGGCCTTGACCACACGGCTGTGGTGGTCATCTGCTCCGCCCTGGTGGACGCCTCAACATGTCCTTCATGGACTTCTGTTTTGTGTTTTTTGAGTTCTGTTATGTTTCTGTCTGTTCCCTTTAGTTTGTCTGGCCCTCCTTCCCTCCCCCTGAACCTCCTCCGGTCCTCCTCCCTCCTGGTATCCCTGTTTTATGTTTACATTTCTGGTGTTTCCCATGTTTTCCTTTTCCGGCCCTCCGTCCCTCCCCCTGAGCCTCCACCTGTCCACCTCCCTCCTGGTCTCTGTGTTGTCTTGTCTTGGAGCGTCTGGGAGCCGCTCCGTAGAGGGGGGGGTTATGTCACAGTGCGTCTGGTCTGTGTATCACTGGGTGTCCACTAGAGGTCTCACTTTCCCTTATTTGGTCACTTTCCTCCTTGTTGTGTAATTGATTGTTTCCCCACCTGTCTCCTGTTTCCCTATTATCCTTCTGTGTATTAAATACCCAGTCTGTCTTAGTCTGTGTGAGGGAGTCCTTGTTGAATGTCGTTTGGATGTACTTTCCTGGGTCTGTTTTCCCGTGTGTTTTTGTGTTCGGATCTCATGGTTTTGACCCGGCCTGGACTGTTTATTCTTTTGGATTTGCCCTTTAAATAAAGATACATACCTGCACATGGTTCTCTCTTCTCGTTCCTGAAACGCTTCACGTGACAATAAGCTCATCAGTCAGCTAGATAAATAATTGGAATAATAAGAGGAAAATTTTGCTATATTTATGTGCTATTGCAGTTAAATATTTTTACTTAAACTGTTGTCTACATGATTCATCTATTATAAAACTGCATTTTACTAATTAAGAAAAACAGACTGAAAGTGTGAGATATACACTCTAAAAAATAAAGGTGCTTAAAAGGTTCTTTACAGAACCATTTTTGGTTTCACAAAGAACCATTCAGTCAAATGTTCTTTAAAGAACCATATCTTCCTCAACTTTTTAGAATCTTTCGCTTCAAGGAACCTTTTGTGAAATGTAAAGGTTCTTCAGATTTTAAAGGTTCTTTATGAAACTATTTAGACAAAAAAAGGTTCTATGGCACCATTTATTTTAAAGAATGTATTACAACATCTACAGGATGCACTGAGGAGGAGCCCGAACTACACTTAATGTCTAAGTGATGCTTATGGTCCATGATATTGGTACAGATAATGAACAATTCTTTGACTGTATATTTCAAGTTGGAAAAGACATTTAGTTCCCACTTTAAGTGAACCTTAATTCCCATGTCATCTACAAGATTAAATTCTGATAACGTAAAAAAAAAAAAAAAGATGAGAGACAAACACATGAAACTATTATTGATATGTTAAAATGTAAATAATAATAATAATGAAATTACAGGTGCTGGTCATATAATTAGAATATCATCAAAACGTTTATTTCACTAATATCATTAAAAAGTGAAACTTATATTCATTCATTACACACAAACTGATATATTTCAGATTTTTATTTATTTTAATTTTGATTATTATAACTGGCAACTAAGGAAAATCCCAAATTCACTATCTCAGAAAATTTCTGAATATTGTGAAAAGGTTCAATATTGAAGACACCTTGGTGCCACACTCTAATCAGCTAATTAACTAAGGCCTTTAAATCGTCTCTCAGTCTAGTTCTGTAAGCTACACAATCATGGGGAAGACTGCTGACTTGAGAGTTGTCCAAAAGACGACCTTTGACATCTTGGACAAGGAGAGCAAGACACAAAAGGTAATTGCAAAATAGACTGGCTGTTCACAGAGCTCTGTGTCCAAGCACATTAATAGAGAGGTGAAGGGAAGGAAAAGATGTGGTAGAAAAAAAGTGTACAAGCAATAGGGATAACCGCACTCTGGAGAGGATTGTGAAACAAAATCCATTAAAAAATGTGGGGGAGATTCACAAAGAGTGGACTGCAGCTGGAGTCAGTGCTTCAAGAACCACTATGCACAGATGAATGCAAGACATTGATTTCAGCTGTCACATTCCTTGTGTAAAGTTCACAGACAGCGTCAGAAACGTCTCGCTTCAGAAAGGAGTGGACTGCTGCTGAGTGGTCCAAAGTTATGTTCTGTGATGAAATTAAATTTAGCAGTTTCTTTGGAAAATGGGTCCCAGAGTCTGCAGGAATAGAGGAGAGGCACACAATACACGTTGTTTGAGGTCCAGTGTAAAGTTTCCACAGTCAGTGATGGTTTGCAGTGCTCTCATCAGCTTGTGTTGGTCCACTGTGTTTTCTGATGTCCAAAGTCAACGCATCTGTATACCAGGAAGTTTTAGAGCACTTCATGCTTCCTGCTACTGACCAACTTTATGGAGATGCAGATTTAATTTTCCAACAGGACTTGGCGCCTGCACACAGTGCCAAAGCTACCAGTACTTGGTTTAAGGACCATTGTATCCCTGTTCTTAATTGGCCAGCAGACTCGCCTGACCCACTATCAGAGCAACCTGGGTTCTCATAACACCTGAGCAGTGCCACAGACTGATCGACTCTGTACATGTTCATACTTTCATGTTCATACTTTTCAGTTGGCCAAGATTTCTAAAAATCCTTTCTTTGTATTGGTCTTAAGTAATATTCAGTTTTTCTGAGATACTGAATTTGGGATTTTCATTATTTTTCAGTTATAATCATAAAAATTAAAAGAAATAAAAATCTGTGTGTAATGAATGAATATAATATACAAGTTTAACTTTTTTAATGGAATTAGTGAAATCAACTATTTGATGATATTCTAATTATATGACCAGCACCTGTAAATAAAAGATGTTTATTCTGTGTCACCTAAAAAAATAATTTGGTGCCTAAGTCTGAACGAATACGAATAAGCTGAGCCTCTTCAATGGACAAAAACAAACACAATTTTGTCAAAATCTGCAGTTACGGCGAGTAACCTTGTAAACATGTTCTTAAATCTGTAAAAAAGTCCTAAATTACCTCAAAGATTTGGGAGAAAACCGGATGTGTGTCAGGTCCGAGTCAGGTGATAACGCTACGTGAATCCTGATGCATCTGATGTAAACCTAAATACAAAAGAAAAAGAGAAATCAATCACTACTCTGCTCGCTTTTGAGTAACTTTTGTAGCTTGAATAAATATTAATCTATGCAGTTTGCAATTATAGTTTATGTCATGATTAAGTTCACTTAAATTTTAAGTTAGTAAATGCAAAATATATATATATATATTTTTAATAATGGCTTTCAATTATACTGTAATGGCTATAATTAACATCTAAAAATGAGGGTAAAATGCATTTAATAGAGAAATCAGTAGCAGTATTGGTATACATTATATTAATATGCGATTAATCACAAATAATAACAGAACAAATGTTTTATAGATATTGAGCTTTCATTTGGTAGTTAAGTTACTGCTGAATATGCATTTAAATTTATCTTCTAATTTTACAGGCCCCTTGGCCCCATTAAAATTTTCAGTTAGATACTCCAGCCCTCAAATGAAGATAATTGGCTCTATAGGCCTATACTTTCATACTCGTATCTTATTTTATAATTATTATTTTTTCTTCCTGATTTGTATTGTTTTAACAAAATGTTTTATTTATATTAATAGTCATTTATTTTTGGTCATTGGCCATAACATAAAAACAAATTATCCAGAATATTATTATCTGTGCTTTCCTGTATTATTGGGCAAATAGACACAATATAGAGTATACAGTGTAAATTATTTTTATGTAATTTAAAGGTGTATATAATGCCAGGTTTTGAGGGATTTTTCTTTTCTTTTTTTAATTAATGAGACAGTGCTGTATCACAGTTGGTCTCATCTTGTTACTTGAGTCCAAACTATCTGGCCTCTTGGGTCTGAAATATTAATGTTGATTAATTTAAAAGATCTGTCCCGAAGTATCGGGTGACAATGCAGGTCTGCTCATCCTGATGCGATTGTGTCTCTCTCAATAGGCTCTTTGTGCCGATGGCTATATTTGATACGTTTCTCTTATTTCTTCCGTGCTGTGCTTATGCTGTGCCAAGTGTCATGTATCGTATTAACACAGTCTCTGCTCTGTTTCAACATCTTTTCCTGCAGCTCCAGAGTCTGAGTCATAATGTGATCTTTACACTGGACTCCCTGTTAAAAGGCGACCTGAAAGGCGTGAAGGGGGTGAGAAATATTTGCAGACATGGTCTCATAGATGATCAGACACGAAGAGCCTACCTAAATACACATGCAAGATGCATGCAAACTTTTCTCCACAGTTGTGCTTTCATACCAAGCCAGAAACATAAACAAATCTTAAAAGATGATGTTGTAGACTTGTCAAGGTTCTTGAAAGTATTTTTGTGTGTAAAGCTCTATTCAAGTAAATGGCTTCATGAAGTTACAAATTAAATTAGCCCACTACAGGTTTAATGTAATTTACTGAATGTACCGCGGTAAAGTGCGTCTATTTGCGATGTCCTGCTTATCAGAAGATCAGCAGTGACTACCACACCAGAAGTCAGTCAGAGCCCACTAATGGGTCTGTCATTTACCACAAGTAATGGTCATGGTCATGATATTCATCACAATAATGGTTTTATGAGGCTGTTACAGTCGTAATGGGCTGTATTTCTTTACTGCTGGAAAGATATCATGCAGATGTGTTACCTCAGCTCAGGATTTTGAGTGTGACATCTGCTTTGATGTAAACATGAGGGGGTCTAATTATTTTTACCTGACTCATTACTATTTTTCCTTTTTTTTTCAGGACCTGAAAAAGCCCTTTGACAAGGCCTGGAAGGACTACGAAACCAAGATGTATGTTTGCTTTATGCGTGTTAGCGGAGTGTGTCTGTATACACATTTGTCTATTCATACTGATTATTTTCTGTCTGTGGGCTTTTGCAATTATCAGGTGCATTTTACAGTAATCTAAAAGCACCATCAAAAAGCATTTTCTTCTTTACAGAGGTGATATTGCAAAATAAACACAGCTGTCTGTTTGCCAGCTCAGATGAGTTTGTGCTAAATACACAAATATTTTGTATTCTTGTGTTTCCTGTTTATTTCTTGCCATCTTACAGTACAAAGATCGAGAAGGAAAAACGTGAGCATGCCAAGCAGCACGGGATGATTCGAACAGAGATCACTGGTGCTGAGATCGCTGAGGAGATGGAGAAAGAACGGAGGCTTTTCCAACTACAGATGTGTGAGGTCTGTAGTGCACTTGAGCTGGTTGGAGATCCTGTCCTCCTTTGCAGAAATATACCATAGTTGATATAGGTTTATAGTTTATTTTGTTTCGTTTGTCTAAATTAATTAAATAATTTAGAATACACCGTTTTTAGCAGAATATTAATTTATATATTCATAAACTAAGGTAATTTTGATGCTGTTAGATACAGATAGTTGTGAAAAATCATCAAACAAACAAAATAATTATTTTAGTTTATTCTTATTGTGCTGATTACATGTATATTGGAATGTTTTATAAGCTGTGGGGCATTTAATAACTTTTCCAGTATATGGCGATTATTCTGAAAATTCTGAAAGTACATGGTCAGAGATTTTTTTTACTAATGCTCCCACAACCAAAAAAACTTTCAAACATTATCATTACAGTATTGCCATGACATTAACATTCATAAAACAGCAACCAGTTAGAGCTGTTTAATGGATCTACGCCAATTACCCCAGGTTGCTGTCACATCAACAGCTGTTGTGATTGGTTCTCCTAATATAAATCAGAATTATGTAATGCTTTCATCTCCGTGCTAATGGCCTTTTTTATCTTATGTCTCAAAAGATTCCCTTAGCATTAGAGCAGATGGCTCAGATTGTGATAGAAATGTTTGTTTTATGGATTTATAATCATCAGTGTTATATTTGTTCATTAGGGAGGATAGCTGTGGGTTATTTAACATGTTAATGACTTGTTTTTGTCAATAGGAATTGCCTCTTGAATTTATTCCATTCTCCATCAAGGGGTTTGTGAGGGGTAGATGTTTTGTAGATGTAATGTTAGATATCTTAGGAAAAAAGAAACCTCAGATTGCCTTTCAGACGGTATTGGACCAAGTACATGATAAAATCGAATATTTAATTTATTTTCCAAATTTTTCATTTAAGCACTAATGTAGAGGAGGCAGTGGTGTATTGCTGAAAGTCTGGATTGTCTAGAATCTTTATAACGTATCAGTCTTCTGTATTTGGATGTTTACTATTTTCCGTTCTTGGTGGTTACATAAGTAAGGTTATTTTTACTCAACAAGGCATTTTATTTAAGTAAAATCTAAAGATGAGAGCAATGAATAATTTATTCTGCAGTGAGGTGACTCATTCAGATACAGAAAAGTATTGAAGGAAATGATAAACTCTAGCAAACACATACAACATACTTACTGTATGCAACATTAAAACGAAGATTTTCACACACCCTAACCTAATTAGGAAACTAAATACTGTTGTGTCTCTAAAATTGTCCACAAAACTGTGCCTTTTGGGTTTAAAAGTTATGCACAAATACATTAACACACTCTTAAGTTGAGCAGAATGTGTGTGCCATATCACTACGAGATATTATAATTAAAATATTTGCAGTGGAAAGGACCTGTAATTTTACCTAAAATGATTTTTGAATAATCTATTTCAAATAATATAGCACTTAAGGTTTCAGTCACTGAATATCTTTTGTTTTACTGTTGGGATAATACAGTTTACTGTGTTGTGACCAAATTCTGTCTGTTTTTGCAGTACCTGATCAAAGTGAATGAAATAAAGACAAAAAAAGGGGTTGACCTCCTTCAGAACTTGATCAAGTATTACCATGGGCAGTGCAAGTAAGTGACATTTTCTTTCAGATGCATTTTTTTACCACGAAAGACATTTGGAATATCAATATACTAGATAAATAAGTCTGCTAAAATCCAAATCCTTTGAGGTCATACAACTGTCAACATAAATTTCTATTTGACGTTTGATTGTTAATGGTCGATATGGGAAGTATTATTGATCCATGTAACCTAAGTGTCAATGTCCCGAAGGTCTGAAAAAGTGATGAGCTGAAAGAAAGAACTGAGATACATCAGCAGAAACCTGCAAGCTTACCTTGCACTTCAAGGTTTTGACTGGTCAGATGTAAGAATGATTGTGTTCTGACTTGTCAGACTTATCAGAAATATAAAAGTTCCTGGTGTAGCAACCATTTATCACTAAATAGGGAAAAACACTATTTATGGATTTTCTTTATGGATAAGTTTCTTATCTGGGTTTAATTATAAATAAGTAATTTGGTTTTCTTGTATGGTGAAATGTTATTATTGAAACTGTACAAGTAAAGCATACAATAGTGTAGAGCTGCAGCAAAAACAACTGTAAGATCTTGTCCATAAAGTGTGGAGAAAGTTGTTCTATTATTTGATTTGATTCCATTGGATTCAGTGTTTATGTTCCCTGTGCATTATCCAGTTTAGAGATAGAATATGTTGGTTATTAATTATGCATATGTGCACTTATATTATAAATCTTCACAAATTGAAGAAATTGAACAAATAGATAATAATTATATAGGCAGAAAATTCAGTTTTCTTTCTTTTAAAATATAACAAATGGAATTATACATATACTTTGAAAAGCTCTTTTTTTTATTTATTTGCTAAAATATGGCAAAGGTAAAAATGCAGAAACATGCTCAAACCTCATATACTGTAACCATCTGATGTGTCCTGACACCAGAAAGTGTGGCACAGTGTCTGTACTACTGACTCATCCAATTTGAATCTGATACTCTTGGCTGGTTGTTAGTGTTGGCACTATTTTAGTCATCTGTCAATATTTAAAACTGGACATTTCCACCAAAGGTATCCACAAAACGGAATGTTTATTTGTTAGTTCAAAGCTTCAAAGTGTGTGTGATAGATAAATAAGTGTATAAATAGTGTTATGTGTTCCACAGTTATTGTCAAATGTCACGAGATGGATTGCCTAAGGGAAGAAACTATTTCTGTGTCTGGTCATTCTGGTGTTCAAAGAGGGAGTGAGTGGTCCAGAGTGATTTGGCCAGCCCTTTTCCTCACTATGGATGAGTGCAGTTCTTGGAGTGTGGGGAGGGTTGTACAAATGATTTGCTCAGCAGTCCGGACTACCCTCTGTAGTCTTCTGAGGTCAGATTTGGTAGCTGAGCTGAACCAGACAGTTATAGAAGTGCAGAGGACGGATGGTGTAGTAGAACAGTTTCAGCAGCTCCTGTGGCAGGTTGAACTTCCTCAGGTGGTGCTGGATGTGAGTTCTCCCAGCCTCACTAGCTGCTGCCTGTCTGTCAGAAGGCTGTTAATCCACTGACAGACGGAGGTGAACATGGAGAGCTGAGTCAGTTTGGGCAGGAGGAGGTTTGGGATGATAGATTTAAAGGCCAAGCTGAAATCCACAAACAGGATCCTCAAATAAGTCCCTAGTCTGTCTAGATGTTGCAGACCTGTTTGCTGTACAGACCTGTTCGCCGTTTGATATATTGAAAGTTTATAATTTTTCCTGACAGTATTGAAAAAATATGTACAGCCACATGAAAAATGTGTTAATTCATTCTCGTAATTTTTTTTTTCTTTTTCTTAAAAAAGCTTTTTTCAAGATGGATTGAAGACGGCAGATAAGCTAAAGCAGTACATCGAGAAACTAGCAGCAGATCTTTACAATGTATGTGCCTTATTCTTTAAAAATGAAACATTTCTTAAATTGTAAAAAAAATGATTTGGTAAAATAATTTTAGCTTTATGGATTGGACTTGGCAATAAAATATTTTACAAATATCTGGGTTACATTACAAAATTTTGTTTAGTGTATTGTCATTTAAAATTGTTATTGCAACATTTTACTTGTTTCTCTTAGAGCTGCATTACACCTCTCTGTTGTGCACCATTATATTCTTTCCTAAGATCTTTGGTCAACTAAAAATAATTGTGCATTGACTGTTGCTATACCACGTTTTACCTTGCTGGGCTTGGTCTGAATGGTGGCCAATCATTCATGTGGTCCAGTCTCAAAATATGAAAGTGAAAAATGCAGCTACATATATTATTTCTTAGCATGACAATATAAAAATTGTATTACTAGGTGAAATATTGCGGTACTTTACAATAATTGGTTTATGTCCTGCACCCCTGATACTGTTACAGTGTAACAAGTTATTTTTGATTTTGTGTGATGTAGATAAAACAAACACAAGATGAAGAGAAAAAGCAGCTCACAGCATTAAGGGATCTCATTAAATCCTATCTACAGCTTGAACAAAAGGAGGTAGGTGTAGAAGGTGGTGTGCCTCAGGGCTCTGTCTTAGGACCAATGCAAATTATCATTTAATTGCCCAAACATCAGTCAAATTACTTGTTTGGGATTAAATATTTCCAATGTTCATTACATTAACTGTACATATTTAAAATATGTAAATATATTAAATATATTCCGTATTTAAAATGCTGTACACACGTAGAATTCTAATTAGCATATTTTCCGGACTATAAGTCGCACTTTTTTCATTGTTTGGCTGGTCCTGCGACTTATAGTCAGTTGCGACTTATTTATCAAAATTAATTTGACATGAACCAAGAGAAATTAAACAAGATAAAACATTACCGTCTACAGCCGCGAGAGGGCGCTCTCGCGGCTGTAGACGTTAATGTTTTCTCTTGGTTCTTGGTTCTTAATAAATGCAACTTATAGTCCAGTGCGACTTATATAATTTTTTTTCCTCGTCATGACGTATTTTTGGACTGATGCGACTTATACTCAGGTGCGACTTATAGTCCAAAAAATATGGTAATCCTTTAATTGAATGAGACCTGAAGAGTTGAGTTTTACAGTACATCTGTGGATCTAATGTGCAAACCTTTCTTAAAGCTCAACCTGTACAGGGGAGAGTGTGAGAGGGAGTGCCCAGTGCTGTACCATTCTGGTAGCCAGTATGAAATTGGGCTTGCTGGTAACCAGTGTTGTGCCCCACTGGTTGCTCAGAGAAAAATTACTGACTCTATCATATTTAATAAGCAAAATAAATGACAATAAGTAGTTAGTCAATGAATATTGGTTTTATGTGCTTATTGCCAACACATCGTCATGACAGCAAACTTGCATTTTATTATGGTAACATGGTGGGAGATAAGTCTTTAAGCTAGAACAAACCGTTATGTAGTGTACCATAGTGCATTTAAATGGTTTAACAGATTCAATACACACAGCTTACATGTACCATGCTTTTCACACCCTCTCCTATTGTATGTCTCTCTCACCCGCTTCCTGTATGGATTGAAGTCTAGAAGAGTAAGTGTTCAGTGTGTACAGCATGCCGTGGGAATGAGATAGAGATTGTTGTTGTTGTGTGTGCTGTAGGGCTGGGCGATATATCTAACGATATGATCATGCGCATCTAATCAGTAAAGCTTCTTCCATGATCACTGCTAAAATCGCCATCACCTGCTTATAATTGGAGTTGAATTTAATAGAGAGAGCCGTAGATCGCTGTCAAGCTACGCAATATTGCGTTCATTATCGAAGGCGATTCATCTGCGATAATGAACGCGATATTGCGTAGCTTGTCAGCGATCTACGGCTCTGTCTATTAAATGCCACTCCAATTGTAAGCAGGTGATGGCGATTTTAGCAGTGATCAAGGAAGCAGCTTTACTGATTATATGCACATGATCATATCGTTAGATATATCGCCCAGCCCTAGTGTGCTGTGCGTGAGTGTGTGTGTGTGTGTGTGTGTGTGTGTGCACATTAAATAAGTGGCTGTCAGATAAAGCTGATGTTTAAAAGGTTACAAATCTGTTGAGAAATATTGTAAAATCATCATCATTTTTCAAAAATGCTGTGTATGCAGTATCTGTTTGGATCAGTGACTGCATATTGCTGTTTAAAG